>NC_092719.1:214291787-214390861 GCF_047496885.1 Scyliorhinus torazame
CACTGGGTGGACCTCAAGTTGGGAGAGGAGAAGGACCAGTGCCCGCTGTGGCGCCTAGAGGTAGGGTGGCTGGCGGACGTGGTGGTGAGCGGGCGGGTCCGGAAGTGTATAGAGAGGTACCTGGAGGCTAATGACAATGGGGAGGTGCAAGTAGGGGTGGTCTGGGAGGCGCTGAAGGCGGTGGTCAGAGGAGAGCTGATATCCATTAGGGCTCACAAGGAGAGGGGGGAGAGGAGAGAGAGGGAGACGTTGGTGGGGGAGATGGTGAGGGTGGATAGGAGGTACGCGGAGGCCCCGGAGGGATTGCTTAGGGAGCGGCGAAGCCTCCAGTTGGAGTTTGATTTGTTGACCACCAGGAAGGCGGAGGAAGGCGCAGGGGCGGTATATGAATACGGAGAAAAGGCGAGCCGTATGCTGGCGCACCAGCTTCAGAAGCGAGAGGCAGCTAGGGTGATCTGGGGAGTTAGGGATGGAGGAGGGAACACGGTGCGAAGTGCGGTGGGTATCAATGGGGTCTTCAGGGACTTCTATGAGAAACTGTACCGGTCTCAGCCCCCACTGGAAGAGGGAGGGATGGGTCGCTTCCTGGACCGGCTGAGGTTTCCGAGGGTGGAGGAGGGGCAGGTGGCGGGGTTGGGGGTGCCGGTTGGGTTGGAGGAGTTGGTCAAATGGATAGGGAACATGCAGGTGGGGAAGGCACCGGGGCCGAATGGGTTCCCGGTTGAATTTTACAAGAAGTATGCGGACCTGCTGGGCCCGCTATTGGTAAGGACATTTAACGAGGCAGGCGAAGGGGGGGGCTTTGCCCCCGATGATGTCTAAAGCGCTGATTTCCCTGATCCTGAAGCGGGACAAGGATCCCCTACAGTGTGGGTCATACAGGCCGATCTCACTCTTAAATGTAGACGCAAAGTTGCTGGCAAAGATTTTGGCCATGAGGATAGAGGACTGTGTGCCGCAGGTCATACATGAGGATCAGACGGGGTTTGTGAAAGGGAGGCAGTTGAATACCAATGTACAGAGGCTCTTGAATGTTATAATGATGCCGGCAATGGAAGGGGAGGCGGAGATAGTGGCGGCGATGGATGCGGAGAAGGCCTTTGATAGGGTGGAGTGGGGGTACCTGTGGGAGGTGTTGGAAAGGTTCGGGTTCGGGGAGGGGTTCGTCAGGTGGGTGAGGCTGCTGTATGAGGCCCCGGTGGAGAGTGTGGCCATGAACAGAAGGAGGTCAGAGTATTTCCGACTACACCAGGGGACGAGGCAGGGGTGTCCCCTGTCCCCCCTGCTCTTTGCACTGGCGACTGAACCCCTGGCCATGGCGTTGAGGGAGTCGAGGAACTGGAGGGGCTGGTGCGGGGTGGGGAGGAGCATCGGGTGTCGCTCTATGCGAATGATTTGCTGCTATATGTGGCGGACCCGGTGGGGGGAAATGCCGGAGGTGATGAGGATCCTTAGGGAGTTTGGAGATTTCTCCGGGTACAAGCTTAATATGGGAAAGAGCGAGTTGTTCGTAGTGCACCCGGGGGACCAGGAGAGGGGGATTGGTGAGCTCTCGCTAAAAAGGGCGGAGAGGAGTTTCAGGTACCTGGGGGTCCAGGTAGCTAGGAGGCCCTGCATAAGCTTAACTTCACAAGGCTGGTGGAGCAGATGGAGGAGGAGTTTAAGAGGTGGGACGTGCTGCCACTCTCCCTGGCAGATAGAGTGCAGTCAGTTAAAATGACCCGAGGTTTTTGTTCCTGTTCCAATGCCTCCCCATCCTGATCCCTGGGGCCTTCTTCAGGCGGTTTAACAGGAGCATTATGGGGTTTGTGTGGGCGCAGAAGACCCCGAGGGTGAGAAGGGTGTTCCTGGAGCGGTGCAGGGATGGAGGGGGGGGTTGGCGCTGCCAGCCTCTGTGGGTATTATTGGGCCACCAACGTGGCAATGGTGCGTAAGTGGGTGATGGAGGTAGATGAGGCAGCATGGAAGAGGCTGGAGATGGTATCCTGTGTGGGCACGAGTCTGGAGGCGCTGGTGACGGCGCCGCTACCGCTTCCTCCATCGAGGTACACCACGAGCCCGGTGGTGGCGGCTACCCTCAAAATCTGGGGGAAATGGAGACGTCACAAGGGGGAGGTGGAGGTCTCGGTGTGGTCCCCGATTTGGGGGAACCACCGGTTTGCCCCCGGGGAGGATGGATGGAGGGTTTCTGAGCTGGCACAGGGTAGGTATTAGAAGGATGGGGCACCTGTTTGTCGATGGGAAGTTCGAGAGCCTGGGTGAGCTGGAGGAGAAATTTGGGCTCCCCACGGGGAACACCTTCAGATATATGCAGGTAAGGGCGTTTGTTCGGCGGCAGGTGGTGGAGTTCCCACTGCTGCCGCCACATGGGGTCCAGGACAGGGTGCTGTCGGGGGTGTGGGTTGGAGAGGGAAGGATCTCGGCAATGTATCAGGTGATGCAGGAGGAGGAGGTGGCCTCGGTGGAGGAGCTAAAGGGTAAGTGGGAGAAGGAGTTGGGTGAGGAGATTGATGAGGGGATGTGGGCGGATGCCCTGGGGAGGGTGAACTCTTCCTCCTCTTGCGCGAGGCTCAGCCTCATACAATTTAAGGTGCTGCATAGGGCTCACATGACCGGGGCAAGGGTAAGCCGGCTCTTTGGGTGCGAGGACAGGTGTGCCAGGTGCTCAGGGAGCCCAGCAAATCACACCCACATGTTCTGGGCCTGCCCAGCGCTTGAGGGCTTTTGGAAGGGTGTAGCGAGGACGGTGTCGAGGGTGGTAGGTTCCAGGGTCAAGCCGGGCTGGGGGCTTGCAATATTTGGGGTGGCAGAAGAGCCGGGAGTGCAGGAGGCGAAAGAGGCCGGAATTCTGGCCTTTGCGTCCCTGGTAGCCCGGCGAAGGATTCTTCTTCAGTGGAAGGATGCGAGGCCCCCAAGCGTGGAATCCTGGGTCAGCGATATGGCGGGGTTTATTAAATTGGAGAGGGTGAAATTCGCCTTAAGGGGATTGGTACAGGGGTTCTTCAGGCGGTGGCAACCGTTCCTAGACTTCCTGGCAGAACGTTAGATGGTCAGCAGCAGTAGCATCCCGGGGAGGGGGGGGCCTCAGGAGCGTAGGTTCGTTTTTCGTTTATCTTGAGTGGGTGTGTATATTTGCCTCTGTGTTGATGAAGGTTGTTAATTTATTATTTATGTATATGGGGGGGGGTTGTTCTTTTCTTTGTATTTTGCTGTTGATTTTGTGAAAATTTGAATAAAAATTATTATTATTTTTAAATAAAAAAGAAACGTCCATTTATATCGCACCTTGCCGTGTCCTTTAACATCAAAAAGCAATTTGCACAATTGATCAATTTCCTGGAGAGCAATGATTGTCATTTTGCAAGGAAACATTATAGCCAATTGCAACTCTGCATCCTACACGAGACAATCGCCAGTTAATCAATTTTCTGAGTGTATTCGTTGAGGGAGAGATGTAATCAGAAGAACTGCCTGCTCTTTAATTTGTACCAAGGGATCATTCAGATCTTTCTGCTTGACCAGAACAGGCAGCCAGGAACTCAACAACTCATTCAATCGATGGCATCTCAGAAAATGTAGCACTCATTCACAATGCAATGTCTGTCTAGATGAAGCAATTAAATCCTGGTGTCGCACTCAAATCTACTCAGAAATGAGTGCAGCCAATTAACCCAAGGTGCCACACATAAAAAGCTTAACACTGATTGTTGGCAGAGTAGTTATTCGTATTCCTTTGATATGACTTCTAACCCCTCCTTTTTATATTTTTCTTCCCATTCTTTCATTTCAAGCCAGCACGGTAGCACAGTGGTTAGCACTGTTGCTTCACAGCACCAGGGTCCCAGGTTTGATTCCCGGCTCGGGTCAACGTCGGTGCGGAGTCTGCACGTTCTCCCCGTGTCTGCGTGGGTTTCCTCCGGGTGCTCCGGTTTCCTCCCACAAGTCCCAAAAGACGTGCTATTAGATGATTTGGACATTCTGAATTCTCCCTCTGTGTAACCGAACAGGAGCCGGAATGTGGTGACTAGGAGCTTTTCACAGTAACTTCATTGCAGTGTTGTTTTTTCTGTTTTTACATAAATTTAGAGTACCCAATTCTATTTTTCCAATTAAGGGGGAATTTAACGTGGCCAATCCACCTAGCCTGCACATAGATCTTTGGGTTGTGGGGACGAAACCCACGCAAACACTGGGAGAATATGCAAACTCCACACGGACAGTGACCCAGAACCGGGATCGAACCTGGGACCTCGGCGCCGTGAGGCAGCACTGCTAACCAATGTGTCACCGTGCTGCCTACTTCACTGCAGTGTTAATGTAAGCTTACTGGTGACAATAAAGATTATAATCCATTCCATTAAAGGGGGGAGGAACAACACTACAAAATCACTAAGTGGGTCACAATATTAGCATCTCTTTTTGAACTAGCGCAAGTTCATCATGCAAGGTACTACCAAAGTTGAAAAAGAGAGAGAAGACGAGCTGCATTATGAAGCAGTGATAGGCTAAGGGGAGAATAAATAAAGCACCCCTTGGACATTACAACATTCTTATGGTACTCTACTAATATATTTGAGTGGTGACTTACCACAATTTCTTTGGTCCCTCCCTCTGTCGAACACTGCACTAATTGGCTGCATCTTCTGGGTTTAGAAACTTTTGGGTGGCTGACCCCCGACCCTGTCGGCGGCAGCAGTGCACCACCTGGATTAATTTTATGAAAGGCACCCAATAAAGCGGCTGCTTCCTGGATCACTGTCCAATTAGGGATGGCGAGCGTGTTGTGGAGGCAAAAGGGAGAGCTGGCATGTGAGGCTGCAAGGCCGTCAGCAGGCTCCATTGTGCACTGGACGCAATAGAAGCTTCAACAAAATAGGGGAGTTAAACGGCTGGAGGCAATGGTCGCCACACCCTCACCGACAGCACAGTTCCGTACTGCAGTCTCCAGGAGATTTAGAAGGAAATTGCCAAGCCTCTCTCCATGGAAGATCTCAGACTTCCTGATTTGCACCTTAAGTCAGTAGATTTAATTTTGTCACGGGGATCCGACCTCCCGCACTGCTGATGCCTCTCGTTAGCAAATGAGCTGCAAGCACAGCATGGGGGTCCCATGCGATGCTGGTAAAATCTCAATTACACTGATAAATTGCTGCTAATTGACTGATGAGCCATAATTGGCTTCTCACTGCTGCTGGGCAGGTTATACGAACATATGAATTAGGAGCAGGAGTGGGCCATTTGGTCCAGAATTTAACAAGATCATGGCTGTTCCGATTGTGGCCTCGACACACTCTCCAGCAACCCCCTTGGATTCCTTTGTTAGCCATGAATCTATCTCCCCTTGCCTTACAAATACTCAATGACACTGCCTGCAATGCTCTCTGGGGACGGGAGTTCCACAGACTTACAACCCTCAGAAAAAATTATCATTTCCATCTTAAATGGGAGATCCCTTATTTTTAAACTGTGTCCCCCTAATTCTTGCCTCTTCCATTAGGGGAAACCTAATTTCAGCATCCACCTTGTCAAGCCCACTCAGAATCTTAAATGTTTCAGTAAGATCACCACTCGTTCTTTTAAACTTCAATTGATACAGGCCTAACCTGTCCAACCTTCCCTCATAAGATCACAACCCTCATCCCAGTCGAGTGAACCTTCTCTGAACTGCTTTCAATGCAATTATGCCCTTTCTTAAATAAGGATCTGAACTGCACACAGTACTCCAGATGTGGCCTCATCAAACCCAAAGAGAGAAAATGCTGGAAAATCTCAGCAGGTCTGGCAGCATCTGTAGGGAGAGAAAAGAGCTAACGTTTCAAGTCCAGAATACTCTTTGTCAAAGCTAAAAGACCTAGAAAGTGGGAGATATTTACACTGTAGGGTGGGGGAATGAAAGATGCGTCATAGCCACAGAAACCATTGGAAAAGAATGCTGATGGCAGTCCCCAGAGAGAATAAAAGGTGTGAACGGCCAAACAGCAAGAAACTGAGATCAGCGGGTAAACTGTGACAGATGTAGATGTGGGAGGGGGGCACGGGTGGGAGCGAGGGAAGGGGGAAGCAAATGGGAGAAAAGGTAAGGAAAGGGGGATGAGATGGGGGGGGGGGGGGAATATATATATATATATATAAATAAAAAGACAAAATAGAAATAAATGATAAAAGACAGTTAAAATGTAATAGAATGAAAACAAAGGGGTCGAGGGGAGGTTGAGCTAATCATCTGAAGCTGTTGAATTCGATATTGAGACCAGCAGGCAGCATGCCTAACCGGAAGAAGAGATGCTGTTCCTCCAGTTTGCGTGGAGGTTCACTGGAACATTGCAGCAGGCCAAGAACAGACATGTGGGCATGGGAGCAGTGGCCTCATCAAAGACCTTTACTGCAAAATATCTATATTCCACTCTCCTTGCAATAAATGACAACATTCCATTTGCCTTCCTAATCACTTACTGGATCTGCATACTAACTTTTTGTGATCCATGTACAGCAGTGTTTTTCAAACTTTTTTTCCGGGGACCCATTTTTACCAACCGGCCAACCTTCGCAACACAACCCGGCCGACCTTCGCGACCCACGCTGGACGACCTTTGCGGCCCACGGCGGACGACCTTTGCGGCCCACGCTGGACGACCTTTAGGGCCCATGCCGGACGACCTTTGCGGCCCACGCCGGACGACCTTCGCGACCCAGAATTTGTGTTACTTTGTTTGCTGCTGACAAAAATGGAGGAAATGGTTTTGGGTCCCTTTGGCCCTCGTACACGCTCCTCCAATGGAGCCTGTTGGATAAAGGTGAAGCCTTCCGGTGCCGGAAAGTATGGAGTCTCCATCTGTCCAAAGTTCGGCATTTTTTCCCCGGTAAAATGTTATCAAATAAACCCCTCCCGAACTTGTAAAATAATAAAAATTAAATGAATAAAATAAAATGAATAAAACACCCCCAAACTTGTAAAAAAAAGCTGCGACCGTTAAAAAAAAAGCAGCCATGCTGCGCTCGTGGGCCGATCGCCGGCGCGCATGCGCATACTTCTGCGCATGTGCACCGATGATATGACACGCATGCGCAGTGCGACCACTTTTGTTTTACATGTCAGCGGCCATTTTGAAGGCCGCTTGCAGCCGGCGTTATTAAAAACCGGCTGCTGCCCGCGGATTCGCGCGATCGGCTGTGCAGCGACGGACAGCTCCGCGACCCTCCCGACACCCGCCCGCGACCCACCCACGGGTCGCGCCCGGAGTTTGACAAATGCCTGATGTACAGGACACCCAGATCCTTCTGTACCACAGAGTTTAAATAAATATATTGAAAAATATTAAGATAGATAAGCCCCCAGGACCTGATGGGATCTACCCCAGAATACTGAAGGAGGCAAGAGAGGAAATTGCTGAGGCCTTGACAGAAATCTTTGGATCCTCACTGTCTTCAGGTGATGCCCCGGAGGACTGGAGAATAGCCAATGTTGTTCCTTTGTTTAAGAAGGGTAGCAAGGATAATCCAGGGAACTCCAGGCCGGTGAGCCTTACGTCAGTGGTAGGGAAATTACTGGAGAGAATTCTTCGAGACAAGATCTACTCCCATTTGAAAGCAAGTGGACGTATTAGCGAGAGGCAGCACGGTTTTGAGAAGGGGAGGTCGTGTCTCACTAACTTGATAAGAGTTTTTCGAGGAGGTCACAATAATGATTGATGCAGATAGGGCAGTGGATGTTGTCTATATGGACTTCAGTAAGGCCTTTGACAAGGTCCCTCATGGCAGACTGGTACAAAAGGTGAAGTCACACGGGATCAGAGGTGAGCTGGCAATATGGATACAGAACTGGCTAGGTCATAGAAGGCAGAGAGTAGCAATGGAAGGGTGCTTTTCTGATTGGAGGGCTGTGACTAGTGGTGTTCCGCAGGGATCAGTGCTGGGTCCTTTGCTGTTGGTAGTATATATAAATGATTTGGAGGAAAATGTAACTGGTCTGATTAGTAAGTTTGCGGACGACACAAAGGTTGGTGGAATTGCGGATAGCGATGAGGACTGTCAGAGGATACAGCAGGATTTAGATCGTCTGGAGATTTGGGCGGAGCGATGGCAGATGGAGTTTAATCCGGACAAATGTGAGGTAATGCATTTTGGAAGGTCTAATACAGGTAGGGAATATGCAATGAATGGTAGAACCCTCAAGAGTATTGACAGTCAGAGAGATCTAGGTGTACAGGTCCACCGAAAGGGGCAACACAGGTGGAGAAGGTAGTCAAGAAGGCAGACGGCATGCTTGCCTCCATTGGCCCGGGGCATCGAGTATAAAAATTGGGAAGTCATGTTGCAGCTGTATAGAACCTTAGTTAGGCCACACTTGGAGTATAGTGTTCAATTCTGGTCGCCACACTACAGAAGGATGTGGAGGCTTTAGAGGGGGTGCAGAAGAGATTTACCAGGATGTTGCCTGGTGTGGAGGGCATTAGCTATGAGGAGAGGTTGAATAAACTCGGTTTGTTCTCACTGGAACAACGGAGGTTGAGGGGCGACCTGATAGAGGTCTACAAAATTATGAGGGGCATAGACAGGGTAGATAGTCAGAGACTTTTTCCCAGGGTAGAGGGGTCAATTACTAGGGGGCATAGGTTTAAGGTGCGAGGGGCATTGTATAGAGGAGATGTATGAAGCAAGTTTTTTTTTTTTTTTTTTTTTTTTTTTACACAGAGGGTAGTGGGTGCCTGGAACTCGCTGCCGGAGGGGGAGGTGAAAGCAGGGACGATAGTGACGTTTAAAGGGCGTCTTGACAAATACATGAATAGGATGGGAATAGAGGGATACGGACCCTGGAAGTGTAGAAGATTTTAGTTTAGACGGGCAGCATGGTCGGCACAGGCTTGGAGGGCCAAAGGGCTTGTTCCTGTGCTATACTTTTCTTTGTTCTTTGTAAGGAGGCCCATCGCATCTGCACCAACCCTCCGAAAGAACACTCTAACTAGGCCCACTCCCCCATCCTATCACCGTAAGACGAGCGTTGATCACAGCCAATCCACCTAACCTGCACATCTTTGAACCCTGGCACCGGACAGACAACGGCAACACGGTGCACAATGATTTGGAACTCTGACACAATTTCATCCCTAGATGGATCACATGTTTGAAATGCATAAAAACTGCATTTATTCTCCATGTAGAATTCAGTATATGGTGCATGGTTGGGGAGGCAGGAATAGTGCAAGGTTTATTTTAACTGTTAGTTACCTGCAGATCAGTAAGTCTCGGCTATCAAATCCCATGAATTGAACTGAAGCGCTGTTGCTCCATAAATTTGACTTCAACAAGGTTGAGTTACAAGGGACCACAATCAAAGAACATTTTGTGCTTACGGTGTGCACAGAATTTAACAAACAGACATATTGCTTTGCAACACAAATATAGTCCCAAAGGCAACAGTGCTGAATTTCCATATGTCAGGACAGATGAACATTCAAGTTCTGTTTTCATTCTCACTGAACTCAATTACAACAAGGAACCATGTGGACATGCAACACAATAACAGGGTGAAACCTCCAATGATAAGAATCAAGCCACAAAAACGTGATCTCTAGGAGCAGAAGTAGGCTATTCAGCCCATCAAGTCTGCTCCGCATAAAGTACAAAATGCTGTTAAGAGTTAAACATGAACTTTCACCTGATGGTGAACGGCAAAGTCACCACCATCCCAAATGACCATGGACTGCTTTCCCCTTTTGAGGGGGAGAGCTGACTGGTGGTGATTTAACCAGAGGATCATCACACCTCAGGCGAGGGGCAAGGTTGAGAAGGCGGAGCCTTCATGAAAAACCTCAGCCGGTACGGGAATTGAACCCACGCTGCTGGCCTGCTCTGCATCACGAACCAGCAGTCTAGCCAAGTGAGCTAAACCGGCAAATACCACAGTTACCAATGCCCTGATTTAACCCGGATGATTTTTTTTAATGAAGACCGTATTTTCTCCAACATGGAGGCACTGATTCTTGCTGAAGTATAGCTTCACAACTTTAGCAGTCCCCTTATTCAAGCAGCCATTGTTAATGTATAAGTCCATACCAAGTGCAGTTAGAATATTCAACTACATAAAGCATCACTGCAAGCCCAGCTTCTTTTTTCCATGATATCCATACACAGACTCTCCAGCTCAGGTCAACAAATATTCTACGATCTGGCTAATTTATCCCTCACCTCAAGGCTGGGGTAACTAAGCCAATTCCAGTACCTCAATTGTTGTCCTTGGCAGATCACAATAACTCAGTCCAGGCTGAAAATCTAACTCCGTCTATCATTTTCTTAACAACATGGACAAGCCAGACAAACCTTAGGCGCTGGTACACACCTGCCATCAATAATATTTCAGCAATAATTTCTTGGTCGTAGAGAACTGGAGTATTGCTGTAAAAAGATACATATCGTTGAAGCTTTATGTCTCACACACATCAGGACAGAATTCAAGAACACCAAATTTAAACGGCACCACGGCACCCTGGACTCGTCCGCGGTCAATTCCAGCCCCACTTGACCCGGAGCCACAAGACAAGTGAAATTAGATGTTGGGTTGGAATCTCCGGGCCCCCAGTCACGTGTTTATCAGCTGTGCGCCAGTCGCTGGCAGCGGGATTCTATACTCTCGCCACTTGTCAATGGGATTTCCCATTGAAGCCACCCAACAACGCTGGGAAACCCATGGACTCGGGAGCGCTGCCGGCAGGAAAAGAGAATCCCAACGGCTGGAGAATTCGCGGAGCCCAATAAACTGCCGACACCAGGTTTGGAAATTTAACGCAAATAACCTTGCATTATTTAACAGTAATGTACTTAAAAATGACCCAAAATGTAACTGACTACCTAATTCTCCTTATCCAACTTCTCCTGCCCTTTTCTACTCACCCCATTCTATATATACCGGTTTCCAGACACACGGAGGGCAAGGATGGTGGAGAGGGAAGGAAGATGATGAAGAAGTAAAAAGGATAAAAGATCTCCGATGCGCTATGATGGTTTACAGTTGAAGTCTTTCGGAATTTCCAATCTTTCGCCTTGATGCTTATTCCTTCTAAGTTTGAGAGGATTGCACTTCAACTATATGGTAAAGAGGTGCCAGGCACCAGGTTTTAGAACAATAAAGCAGTCCTTTACTTCAGCAGGGAGAAAGAGGGTTCCTTCTCCGTTCGACGTCCAATCACTTTTGACCAACGCTCTCAGCAGCACCCCACAGGAATCAATCACTGACTGTGTCAACCAGGGCAAACCCACCGGTTTCCAGCCAGCCAACCAGGGCAAACCCACCGGTTTCCAGCCAGCCAATCGAACCAACTTCCTCCAAAGCTAGTTCTTAATATTCCCTCAGCGCCAATGAGTCTGCATTCCCCTCTCCAAAACAAACAAATATAGGAACACAGTGTCCTGGCTAGCAGGCTGCCTCAGCTTAAGTCCACTGCTTAAAGGCGCATTCCGATTAGGAGTCCACAGACCAAAAATAATAAAATAAATCAAAAGAAATGGGAACAAGGGGAAATCAAAAGGAAGGACTCTAACAAAGGGAACAACAATTTATGCTGCATGAGAAAAATGGTGATTGGTTGGCAAATGGACTTTGATTGAGATGTTGCCATGGTGAATAAGCCAGGACTATATTATCCCTAAGCTTTTGTGTAGTTGAAAAAGTTGCATTATCTGGACATGTTCTTTTTGTTTACAGAGGACAAGTTTTGCTGTACGTGAATTTTATTTTATTAATTTACGGAATGTGGGTATTGCTGACCAACATTCATTTCTCATCCCTAATTTCCCTCAAGAAGGGGGTGGCGAGTTCATTTCTTGAACTGTGCAGACCCGGAGGTGTAACGGTACAACCACAGTGATGTTAGGGAGGGAGTTTCAATACTTTGGCCTAGTAACAGTGAAGGAACTGCAATATATTTCTAAGTCAGGATGGTGAGTGACTTGGAGGGGAACTTCGAAGTGCTGGTGTTCCCATGTGTCTGCTCCCTTGTCCTTCTAGCTGGTAGTGATTGTGGGTTTGGAAGGAGATGATTGAGGAGCCTCGGTGAGTTGGATTTGTTTTATTGTCACATATACCGAGGTGCAGTTGGAGCTGCACCCATCCAGGCAAGTGGGGTATTCCATTACACTCCTGACTTGTGCCTTGCAGGTGGTGGACAGGCTTTGAGGAGTCAGGGGGTGAGTTACTCACTACGCAATTCAGAGTCTGTGACCTGCTCTTGCAGCCACAGTACTTATACGGCTCGTCCAGTTTAGTTTCTTGTCATGGTAACCCCCTCCCCAGGATACTGATTGTGGAGGATTCAGCGATGATCATGCCATTAAATATCAAACAGTGATGGTTAGATTCGCTCTTGCTGGAGATGGTCTTTGCCTGGCACTTGTGTGGCACGAATGTTACTTGCCACTCGTCAGCCCAAGCCTGGATATTGTCCAGGTGTTGCTGCATTTGGACATGGGACGGCTTCAGTATCTGGCGAGTCATGAATGATGTTGAGCATTGTAGAATCAGATATATGTAGCTTCCAGAAAGCATAAAAATGAGCCCCACTGCAAGCATGATTGATGATCTTGAATTATTAGTGTAATTTGCAGCACACCCACGATTGTTACGTCCATGTGACTCAACGATTCTGCATCACTTAAGTTGGACACTTAATTTCAGAGCTTTGCAAGCACGGACTGGATGAGTAGTGTCTGTATTCTGCCTGTTACAAACAGCCAAAGGGACGTGCTATTTGATATGATCCATCAGTCATTGGATGTACGGCCTACATACCTGGTATTCAAATTCATATCCCATATTACTCATTTGTGTGGTGGGCAGAATGACTTTTTTTCTTGACGGCAGCATCCTGTTAGTGGAGAATACCACTTGTGATGCTCCTGCATTGGTAGCAGCATGGAATGGCTAGCTTCAAATTTTTTTTAAAAATAAACTTTTTATTGAGGTATTTATGGTTTTATAACAATAACAGAAGAAACAGTGTACATACAAATATAAACATAGTGCAAAAGCCGTCTTCCTCCCTCGCAGGTCCCACCTTTTCTAACCCCCTACTCGAAACTAAACTAATCCCCAACTCCCCCCCCCCCCCCCCCCACCCCCCCCTTTTCTGCTGACGGTTAATTTTCCCCCATCAAAGTCGACGAACGGCTGCCACCTCCGGACGAACTCTAACATTGACCCTCTCAGGGCGAACTTGATTTTCTCCAGACAGAGAAAGCTAGCCATGTCCGGTAGCCAGGCCTCCGACTTCGGGGGCTTTGAGGCCCTCCAAGCTAATAATATCCGTCTCTGGGCTACCAGAGGGGCAAAGGCCATAACATCTGCCTCTTTCTCCTCCTGGATTCCCGGGTCTTCCGACACTCCGAAAATCGCCACCTCTGGACTCGATGCCACCCTCGTTTTCAACAACTTGGACATGACCTCCGCAAACCCCTGCCAGAATCCCCTGGGCTTCGGGTATGCCCAGAACATATGGACATGGTTCGCTGGTTCTCTCGCACACCTTGCACACCTATCTTCTACCCCAAAGAAACTGCTCTTCCGGGCCACTGTCATGTGCGCCCGGTGAACGACCTTGGACTGTATCAGACTGAGCCTGGCACATGATGTGGACGCGTTGACTCTGCTCAATGCATCCGCCCAGAGACCATCCTCTATCTCTCCTCCTAACTCCTCTTCCCATTTGTGTTCCAGCTCCTAAATCTGCATTTCCTCTGACCGCATGAGTTCCTTATAAATGTCCAAAACCCTCCCTTCTCCTACCCACATTCTGGAAACTACCCTGTCCTGTATCCCCCTTGGTGGTAGGAGCGGGAAGGTTGAGACCTGTCTGCGTAAGAAGTCCCGCGCCTGCAGGTACCTAAACTCGTTCCCTCCCGTCAATTCAAATTTCTCCTCCAACTCCCTCAGGCTGGGAAAGCTCCCCTCTATCAACAGATCTCCCATCCTCTCGATCCCTGCTCTCTACCATCTCCGGAACCCTCCATCAAGCCTCCCTGGAGCAAACCGGTGATTATTGCAGATTGGAGACCAGACCGATGCTCCCTCTGCTCCCACACGTCTCCTCCATTGTCCACAGACTCTCAGGGGCGCTACCACCACGGGGCTGGTGGAGTACCATGCCAGCGGGAACGGCAGAGGCGCCGTTAGCAACGCCCCCAAACTAATGCCCTTACATGATGCCGCCTCTACGCGCTCCCACATCGAAACCCCCCCCCCCCCCCCCCGCCACCACTATCCACTTCCTAATCATGGCTATATTCGCCGCCCAATAATAATTACTAACGTTCGGCAGCGCCAGCCCGCCCTCCCCCCGGCTGCGCTCCAGCATCCCCTTAGCTTCAAATGTTTGAGGAACCTTACACTTCCAGGGTAATCTCAGGTAGACCTGACACTTTTTCAGGTGCAAAAATGACAGCCCGAGACCAGTTTGTGAGTTTGCACTCTATACAGCAAGCAATGATCTGACTGGGGTAAGCGTTATCCTGCAGGATAGTTTTAATGCAGCTTATTTCGACATCACGTTTGTATGGTGAGCAAATGGCTCAGGCCCTATTCATTAGGTTATCAATAGGGCCAACCTCACAGCTCATGAGGGTGTAGGAGTCCAACTCGTATATTGACCAGTGAAGATTGCCTTGCAATAGACAGTAGTAGAGAGCCCATTAGCAGATCTCTCAACTAGCAAAACAACGAGAGGGGGCTCATAGATCATAGAATTTACAGTGCAGAAGGAGGCCATTCGAGTCTGCACCGGCTCTTGGAAAGAGCACCCTACCCAAGGTCAACACCTCCGCCCTATCCCCATAACCCAGTAACCCCACCCAACACCAAGGGCAATTTTGGACACTAAGGGCAATTTATCATGGCCAATCCACCTAACCTGCACATCTTTGGACTGTGGGAGGAAACCGGAGCACCCGGAGGAAACCCACGCACACACGGGGAGAATGTGCAGACTCCGCACAGACAGTACACCCAAGCCGGAATCGAACCTGGGACCCTGGAGCTGTGAAGCAATTGTGCTATTCACAATGCTACCGTGCTGCCCGTACTTGGACTACTCACTAAAAGGCTAATTTGAACCTGGGATGGGGCCATTTATGCGTGTAATGAAATTCTTACATGCAGCTGCAGATTCACAGATAGCAAATGTATCATCAGCATTTCAGAAATATGTATGGGGTAGGAGGTGAGGGGTCATTCCTTCAAAGACGCATTTCACCCAAACAATAGGAATGTGATCTGGAGCTCGGCCTAGATGGGAATTCCATGGCAGCACCATCTATTTGGGTATACTTAGTGTCATTAAAGCTGGACTCAATAAGTTACTAAGTTTGTAAGTTCAATGAATACAGATTCAGATAATAGTGACACGTCTAGATTGCCGTGATATAGTCAAGTGGCACAAATGTCTATAGCTTCCCTGAGCAGCCCATTAGTGTACTGGCTAGCAGTGCCAAACAAGCACATGGGCACGGCATTGCTGGCAATCTGCAGGATTTGTTATGTTGTAGGTGTAACATAAGCGGCTTCCTTGTGGTGCACTTGACAAAGGAAGGTTCAGACGTGGAGATAACTTCAGCATGTTTATTAAACTATTTACACTTCTATTACTCGGGTTCGACACTACTGCTAATCCTACTATAGCTACCCAGAGTGACTAACCAGTTGCTGCAATCCACGTGGTGGGTGTAATATTGAATCAACCCTGTGTCTGTACTCACTGACTGTCTCCACTGGAAAAAGGCAAATCATGTGTGTGGTGTCCTTTATATATGGGTTGGTGTAATGCCCCCCTGTGGTCGTGTCACCTCAGTGTGCATCGTGATTGTCCATTGGTCGTCTCCTCTCTAACTGATCTATTGGTTGAGTGTGTGTGTGTGATGCTTCTGGTGCGCCCTCTAGTGTCACCACATCCCCACTTTTTTATATGTTCATATTTTCTGTATGCGCAAACGGACCTTCCCGTTCCTAGCGCTTCACGCGCAACTGCGCAAGTGCACTCCCTTTAGCAAGATGGCCGCCGATCAAAACTGTTCTCTGCTCAGGGATTTCGGCCTCGAGGCGAGTACTGGCACTTCTCTTACCTTTTCTTGCTAGGTGGAGTGTGTTTTCCTCACAGTATTTGCCGAATTTGTCCAGGACTGCCTGGAAATCGCTCCTGTTTTGCCCCTTGGAGAACTTGAATTTTTAAAAGATTTCTTCTGCTCTGGCACCGGCAATGGTGAGGAGAAGCTCTGTTTTTTCAAGATCGGCCACTTCTTCCAGTTCGGCTGCCACCAGGAAGATTTCAAACTTTTGCCGGAATGCCCGCCAGTTTTCGCGGAGATCGCCGTGGCACTGGAGCTGCTGCGGAACCCGGATCTCGAACATCTTGCCTGGGTATCATTGCACGCTGAGGTATGGCTATCTGGATTGAAACACCTCACTCCTGGTACCATGATTTGTTATGTTGTAGGTGTAACATAAGCAGCTTCCTTGTGGTGCACTTGACAAAGGAAGGTTCAGACGTGGAGATAACTTTAACACGTTTATTAAACTATTTACACTTTTATTACTCGGGTTCGACACTACTGCTAATCCTACTATAGCTACCCAGACTGACTAACCAGCTGCTGCAATCCACGTGGTGGGTCTAATATTGAATCAACCCTGTGTCTGTACTCACTGATGATCTGCCTCTTTCCAGTGGAGACAATGTGTGTGGTGTCCTTTATATATGGGTTGGTGCAGTGCCCCCCTGTGGTCGTGTCACCTCAGTGTTCATCGTGATTGTCCATTGGTCATCTCCTATCTAACTGATCTAGTGTCTAGTTAGCCTACATGCATTTACTTTGATGCACATCACCACATTGCAGACCTTGAATTTTCTTTGCTTAAGTGAAGAAATTCTTCACTGTGAATGTAGAAACCTCACTTAGAACTGGTTGAGTAACTCACTCAACCATTTGTCAATTCATCCTGTGCAGAACCAGTCATTGATAGGAGCCTTGGATTATAGAACGATATAGATGGGCTGGTCAGATGGGCAGAACAGTGGCAAATGGAATTTAGTAAATTTTCACACTTACTGAAAAGTGTGTGAAGTGATGCATTTTGGGGGGAACAAACAAGGCAAGGGAATAAACAATGGCCAGTAGGACGCTAGAAGGTACAGAGGACCAGAGGAACCTTGGGGTGCATGTCCATAGATCCCTGAAGGCAGCAGAACAGGTAGATAAGGTGATTCAGGAGGCATATGGGATACTTGCCTTTATTAGCTGAGGCATAGAATATAAGAGTGGAGAGGCTATAATGGAGCTATATAAAATGCTTGTTAGGCCACAGCTGGAGTGCTGTGTGCAGTTCTGGTCGCCTCACTATTAGGAAGGATGTGATTGCGTTGGCAAGGGTGCAGAGGAGATTCACCAGGATGTTGCCTGGGCTGGAGCGTTTCAGCTATGAAGAGCGGCTGGCTAGGCTGGGGTTGTTTTCCGTAAAGAGCAGAGAAGTCAAGGGGTACATACTTAAGGTGTACAAAGTTATGAGGACATAGAAAAGGTAGTAAGGAAGGGACTTTTCCCTTTTGTGGAAGGCTCAATAACCACGGGGCATAGATTTGGGGCAGGTGATTTAGGGGGTATTTGAGGAAAACCTTTTTCCACCCAGAAGGTGGTGGGAATCTGGAACTCACTGCCTGAAAGGGTGGTCGAGGCGGGAACCCTCAACATTTAAGAAGCATTCAGATGAGCACTTGAAATGCTGCAGCAGACAATGCTACGAACCAAGTGCTGGAAAAAGGGATTAAAATAGATAGGTGCTTGATGGGCAGCACAGACATGATGGGCTGAAGGGCCTCTTTTCGTGCTGTAAAATGCTATGACTCTAAGAGGTCATAAAGGAGCATCAGTTCTGGGTGTCTTGGGCAACAATACAATACATGGGCACAGCTAACCAGGGGGACAAATCTCATCACATACACCATTGGACAGCTTGTTACTTCTTTGACAGGTCGAACAAAGGTTAGATACAGTCCTGTACAAGGCCTTGCCCTTTGCAAACAGAAAGTGCACAAGACCGTCTCCTGGCATGTGCCTTTTTCTTTTCTTTTTAAACTTGGAGCACCCAATTTCTTTTTCCAATTAGGGGCAATGTAGCGTGGCCAATCCACCTACCCTGCGCATCTTTGGTTTGTGGGGTGAGACCCACGTAGACACGGGGAGAATGTGCAAACTCCACATGGACAGGGACCCGAGGGCGGGATCGAATCCGGGTCCTCAGTGCCGTGAGGCAGCAGTGCTAACCACTATGACACCGCATCATCCAGTGTGTGCATTTTTCAACTAAGCAAACACATGGTGTCAGCTGTTGCCTGGGGCAATCCCCATTGAAACACCTCAGCCAATCAGAGGCCACCTGCAAACCAATCAGCAGCCTTTTCTCAGTCAGGATAATTGCTGTATCCTTTGAAATTTGGTATTCTTGCAATTCTGACCTGATTAGTGTGAGATGAAAAGCTTTGACAACAATTCTGCTGTTACAGCAATTTCATCAATAACCTGTCAACAGAGGAATACAGAGCAGAACAGAATGACACAGCGTCCAAATTATGCAGCCAGTGGTAAAGCACCCGACAAATGGTTCCGCAACACTTTGCTGAAGAGTCGTAGCTGAGCATTAACGTTCTGCCTCTAGACCTATTGAAGTAAAGACTAGCAGTGAACTTTAATCGGAAAGGCACTGATACTATTAACCTTGTCCCTTGATCTGTCAATTCACCGCGCCCCCTCCTCCTCCCCCATTGTTTACTTACCAGTTGCTTGATGTTTTGCTGCTCCTCGGCTGAGGTTACGTGCTCTTTGAGTTCAGCAATAGCTACCACTTGTTCTTGCTGATCAAGCTTAGACAGATCTTCTTTCGCCATGGCCTTCGCTTTTTCATACCTGCAGCAAGAAGCAAGACAGAGTGTTCAAAGTTATGAACTATATTTCCCCTCTGACTTTCTCTGTTCTAAATCCCTACTTCCACCCAGTGCATAAAGCCAAAAAATATTGTTTGTCATCGTGTATTCGCCTCAAGTCAGGACAACTAGTATAGAGGACAGACCCGTCAGCAAGAGGCATTCAACTTGGGCAAGCCAACAGTAGCAGATCTTTTTTCCTTTTATACCTTGCTCCCACACCGAGCTCAATCTGATGGCTCATCTTACAATTGGTTAAACAACTAATCATTGGCTCTCCCAATGCTTCAATTCATCAATGCATTTCACAATATCAGGCCAGAAAAGCCCCTAGTTGCCACATTCCGACGCCTGTTCGGGGAGGCTCTTACGGGAATTGAACCGTGCTGCTGGCCTGCCTTGATTTAATCGCTGGCTTTGATAGCAGACCAAGGCAGGCCAGCAGCACGGTTCAATTCCCGTAACAGCCTCCCCAAACAGGCGCCGGAATGTGGCGACTAAGGGCTTTTCACAGTAACTTCATTGTGACAATAAGCAATTTTCATTTTTCATTCAGAGGAATCTCAGGTTCAATACGTCCGGCCAGGCTGTTTTAAGTCAATGGACCCAGTCTCTGACTCTCGGAACCCAAGCATAAAGGATGGTGGCTACTCGGGACAGATACCATTACGTAGCCAGTGGTAATGGAACCATAGCCCAGCACACTGTCCGAGCAGGTGTCAAAAGTGAAGTCAAGCACCAAATGTCAATTCAAGATCTCTACTTCTTCAACCAAGGCCTCTCGCACATCCATGATATTCGTCTTTCCACCGTTGCCGGCCATGCCAGCCAGCTGTCTGAGTCCTAAAGTCTGGATTTCACAAAAACTCTTTGCTTCCCTCCTCCTTTCCAATGCCCCTTAAAGCCTACCTCATTGGCCAAGCTTTAGGTCACCTATCCTAATATCTCCTTGCGCATCTGTGTCAAACTTTGCCTTACAGTGCACCTCAAGAGACTTTTCTACATTAAATGCATTCTACAGATGCAAGGCATTCTTGTTAATAGCTGAAAAGGTACTTCCAATATTATTAACCAGGTTCTCTGTCCCATCATTTCCAGGGTGCACCTGACTGATATTCCTGATTATCAGTGCCTTTGGGAAAGAGTATAAAAAGCAAAAAATGCTCAATCATTTAAGACCGAGTGGTAGGCCAATGGTGAGATTAACAATATTAATAAACCTACATTTCAAAAGCCAGCTGCTTCCACATAATAAAGATAAAAGCAAAACGCTTTAGGATATTGAAATTCTGAAAGCAGGTCATGCAGCATCGGGGCGGCACAGTGGCTGGCACTGTTGTTTCACAGCACCAGGGTCTCAGGTTTGATTCCTGGCTTGGGTCACTGTCTGTGCGGAGTCTGCATAGTCTCCTTGTGTCCGCGGGGGTTTCCTCCGGGTGCTCCAATTTCCTCCCACAAGTCCGAAAGGCGTGCTTGTTAGGTGAAATGGACATTCGGAATTCTCCACTCCAAACAGGCGCTGGAGTGTGGTGACTAGGGGCTTTTCACAGTAACTTCACTGCAGTATTGATGTAAGCCTACTTGTGACAATAAAGATTATTATAAAAAAACATATCGAATTTCATACACCATACAGATGTATGATAAGAAAATTTGGCAATGTCATACTGACCAACTACTAGCTTCACTAAAGTGAAATCTCGGAAACTTCTCAAGTATTTCCACCAAAAAAATCTAAGCAATAGGGCGGCACGTGGCGCAGTGGTTAGCACTGGGACTACGGCGCTGAGGACCCGGGTTCAAATCTCGGCCCTGGGTCACTGTCCGTGTGGAGTTTGCAGATTCTCCCCATGTCTGCGTGGGTTTCACCCCCACAACCCAAATATGTGCAGGTTAGGTGGATTGGCCATGCTAAATTGCCCCTTAATTGGGAAAAAAAATAATTGGGTACTCTAAATTTATTTTAATTTAAAAAAATTTAAAATAAAAAATCCAAGCAATGATACTTCTGAATGGAGACCAAACATAGAGACAAGTTCAGATTCTGTTTCTGAGAACATTTTAATACCCTTGGAGACGGACACTGAAGTAAGTTCACAGGAAGTACCACCTACTGAAGAAAACACTTTAAAAAGTCTCCAGTAGCCAAGTTCCAGAAAGTGGAGTACAACCCAAAAAGAACAGACGCCACCCAAGAAGCATATTCTGTGGTTATATATGTGAAAAGATTAAATGAAATAATAGTGCGAATTAACATATCTCATGTATAAATGGGTCTGTTGTTAACACTAAGAATAATTGTTGCTTGTACTAAAGGGAAAGGAGTGTTACGTATTAAAGACTACATTCCTGCTAGTGGAAAGTCACGCAATCTGTAGTGAGGTCAGCAGAGTGTTGGCGCGAGATTGCAGTTCTCCATCTTAGATTGTATGTGCAACATCTAATAAACTTTGCATCATGTTTGCAGGAAATCCAGGAGTGACACCTCCATACCTTTTCTCTTTGCGGCACAGTGAGAATATAACAGGTTGTAGTTCATTAATTGAGTTCCATAACCAGTGGCACAAGAATGTTGCAAAAATGAATAGGACGTTAGGAGTAAAGCAAAGACAAAATCTGGAAGCACAATCCTTTCTTTGGACAAAGCTTTGGTCCATGCACTTAGAGCCCACTTCTGCTCCTCTCACATGGTGAGGGATTTAGAGGTTATCAAGGAAGGCAATATAAGGGGTAGCTCAGTAGTTAGTACTGCTCCCCCCACAGCGCTGAGGACCTAGGTTTGATCCTGGCCCCAGGTCACTGTCCGTGTGGAGTTTGCACATGCTCCCAGTGTCTGCGTGGATCTCACCCCCACAACCAAAAAGGTGTTCAGGGTAGGTGAAACGGCCATGCTATATTGCACCTTAATTGGGAAAAAAAAATAATTGGATTCTCTAAAGTAAAAAAAAGGAAGGCAACTTAATTCAACATAGTTTAAGGGACCTTAATTATTGACCTAAGTTTAAGAAAACTGGACTTCTTAATTTGGAAAAGCATGGATTTTGCAGGGCAAAGATTGAGGTCTTTAAATTAATGAAGAGATTACATTCTATCTGGGTGGATGGATGATTTCAGCTTTGTAAGCAGTGACCTTAAGCTCTAAAGAGAGAGGCTTTCTTAACCACAGCTCCACAGTTGCAGCAGAATACATTTTATGCATTATATGGCATAATATTCCCATTGCTCTAAGACAGTATATCACCCAATTTACTGTTAGCAATGCCAGGTTTGCATCCTAAGCAGTTAGAAATATAAGAGGTTGAAATACACAGTGAAATAAGTCAGCATGTGAAAGAGGAAAGCAAATTGAGGTTGAGGGCAAGGTCCCCCATCAGAACCCCAGTTCTGATATTTGTGCTTTTTTCTTCACCCAAAACATGAGTCGCTCTTTCACATGCTAATAATCCTACTGTGTATTTCCAGCCTTTTGTGTTTTCATTTACAGATGTCCTGACTCACATCCTCCCTCTTTGTTTCTGGAGGTGAGAAAAGTAATAGAATGTGAATTAGAAGAGCAGAATTTGATTTCCTTGGAGGGGATAAAATGCTTGGAACCTATTTCTCTGGCAAAGCCTCTGTTCATTGCACATTATAACAAGGAGACTTGGAAATTAAATTGCTATGAGGTATGTATTAAGGAATCACAAATACATTAAAACAAAAGCACGCACAGGAACTGAATTTTTACTTTGTTTCTCCTAATGAGCAATTGTTGCAGCCCTCAAGGGGGAAAGACAGAACAGGAACAAAACAGGCAGTGCTGCAAAAAGCAAAGTCACGGGCAGTCAGCAGTGAAATTAAGTAATTGCACACAACTAAATTCAGACAGTCGCTGTAGGTCTCACTGCTAAACTCTAAAACAAAAAAGACCCTTTTAAAAAATATAGGATTCTGCCTCTTTCGCCCTTTTCAGTGTCTTTAAGAAGGACCTGGTGTTCTTTTGACAGGTACCCATTCTTTATGTAAAACCTGGCAATGAGTGTCCCCTCTGGGGACAACCACAGGCGTTTTTCAGACAATACTTACCTATTTTTGTACTCCAGTCCCTTTGAAATGAAGGCCAACATTCCATTTGCCTTTCCAATTATCTGCTGAACTTGCATGCTCGCTTTTAGCGATTTATGCACGAGGACCCCCAAATCCCCTCTGTGCTGCTGTTTTCTGCAGTCTTTCTCTATTTAAATAATATTTAGTTATGGATTCTGAACAATTATAGATTTTGTTCTCGTCTCCTAATTTTCAAAATTATTGGATATTAATATGAGGAAATGTGTTCACTTCAATTTCAAACACAATATTTTTTTTAAAATTTAAAGTACCCAATTCATTTTTCCAATTAAGGGGCAATTTAGCGTGTCCAATCCACCTACCCTGCACATCTTTGGGTTGTGGGGGTGAAACCCACGCAGACACGGGGAGAATGTGCAAACTCCACACAGACAGTGACCCAGAGCCGGGATCGAACCTGGGACCTCAGCGCCGTGAGGCTGCAGTGCTAACCACTGCACCACCGTGCTGCCCACCAAACACAATATATTAACAATGAGAGCTCCTGGGGCATGTGTAATGGGCTTACATATGGAGTAAAACTCCACATGCTCGTCTTGTGGCCTATCTAAGCACAACCTCTCAAAGAGACCTTGTAAATTTGGCATGGCCTTACTCATCGACTAACCTTGGTGCTGCTTTTCCCAACTATGTGCGTGCATGCGTCCAACTTTGCTCTCAGTAGCACCCTGACCAATTAAATTCTTTCTCCCTGCGAGGACCCGGGATCAATCCCAGCCCTGGGTCACTGTCTGTGTGGAGTTTGCACATTCTCCCCGTGTCTGCGTGGGCACTTTAAAGTGGTTGCATTTCTGCTTGCGCTTTTATCACCCCTTCTAATCTTTTATCAATCTGGTGTCCATTTCTTACAGCCAGTGAATCATCTTGGGCAGACTCTTACAGCAAAGGTGCAAGATGCCAAATAGATGCAACTTGTTGTCCCACAGGATTCAGTTGATGACAGCAACAATTTAGTTACCAACTCCTGAATGAAGGCCGATGGAACACCCTGCCAATCAACTAGGTTACTAAACATTCCAATTTCACGACAGGATCGGGTAGCATCATGGCTATTTTACTGGACCACTAATCGAGAGGCCGGAACTATAGAGATCCCAGTTCAAATCCCACCACACCTGCTGATTGAATGAAATTAAATTCAGTTGTGAAATAAATCTGGAATTTTAACAAAGCTAGTATCCATAACTATGATTGCGAAACTACTGATTGTTGCAAAAACCCATCTGGTTCACCACTGCCCCTTAAGGAAGGAAATCTGCTTTCCACTGTTTGGCCTATTGGTGATTCCCTACCCATAGTAATGCAGTTGGCCTTTAACTTCAGTTGCATCTGTAGGAAAACTAGTGATGGGCGATAAATGCTGGCCTGGCCACGTCGTGAGACTAAACAAATAAATAAATAAATAGTGTGAATTAAATTTCTTGTATTTGATAATTACAATGCTGTCTTCATTTTTTTCCCCAAATTGATACATAGATCATTCTGAGCCAAATAATGACTCTCCTCTTTATGTGCTACCACTTTTCTAATGTGGTAAACACAGCGGCCAATTTGTGCACACCAAGTTCCCACAAACAATAATTGAATACACAATCAGATAATTTTTGTTATTTCAGGTATTGACTGAGGGGAAAAATGTTGGCCAGGATACCAGGGGAACTCCACAGCTCTTCTTCCAATAGTTCCCTGGGATCATTTGCATCCGTCCAGGAGGGCAGATGGGGGGATACTTTTTGGAAAGCAATGTGCTTCTCATTACAGAATATCATTTCTGCACGATTTATTATTTTTCACTATTCAAGGCTGTTATCACTAACATTGCGATACTGTCCACATGCAACACAACAGGAGAGCAATTGTCTGACATCATAATGTTCCATTGATTAGATTGAAACATCAGGAGAGTGTTTCAGAAAGAAAAGGTAGTTTCAGCAAGTATGTCTTACCTCCTGTACAACTGCTCTTCAGTCCCGGAATGCTTCAGTGTCACACTATTGCCCCCTTGTTGATCAGGTCCTATGAATGTGGAAACCAGTAAACAATCTCAGTAATAGCTTTCCTAGTCTGCAGACTATAATGAAATTGATCCTATGAAACTCACAAACCATTTTGTACCCAGGTACATTAGTGCTGTCGCCTTGGGACAGTTTCATAATTTCAGGTGGAAAAAGAAACATTAACTGTACTTGTCTTTTTTTTTTAAGTGTTAAATTGCTATTTTACTCAATCTCACTTTCCCTTTCCACGAGCATAACTTTGGAAAGGGGTGAAGGAATCCCATTTCTAACCCATGGAGTCCAGGGTTCCTGGGGCTCAGGATTCCTGGCACATAAAAAGAGGGAAGAGGGGCTGGATCCAGGAGCCAAGTTCTTTTGCAGCACAGCTTGTGGGCCGTGAGGAAAAGGAGTACTTCCCCCAGAAATCTCAAGCCAACCTCTTCACAGGCCACACAATTGGATCCTGCCAAGTCAGACTTCTTTAAAATCGTGTATTTACATTTAATGTAGTAAAGCATCCCACATAGAAGAGTAAACAGACACTCGTTGTCAGGAGGTGGTGATTAAAGGTTTGAGGAAAGAAGTCTTAAAGGGAGAGCGAGATGGAAATGTTCAGGAAGTGAATTCCAGAACTCATGGAAAAGACATTTGGAATGCATGCTACACAAGGACACAGCTGCAACACAGATTTTCTGGAAGACTGTGCAGCTGGAGGAGATTACAGAGATAGGAAAGAGAGAAGTTACTGTGGTGGTAGTGTTACTGGATTAGTGATCAAGTGACTCTGGCTGATGCTCTTGGGATAGGGGTTCAAATCCCACCATGGCAGTTGCTTGGTTTTCAATTCAATTAATAAATCAATTAAAATAAAGCTAGCCTCAGCGGTGCTTACCATGACAGCTATTATTGCTGGTCACAAAAACTCATCAGGTTCACTACTGCCCTTTAGAGGAAGAGATCTGCCATTTTCACCTTGTCTGGCCTGCACGCGACTCTAGATCGACTCTTAACCACTCTCGAAAATGGCCTAGCAAGTGAAATTAGGGATGAGCAACAAATGCTGGCCACGTGGCGATACCCACATCCCGCGAAGGAATAAAGGAGATAAGGAAAGCCGAGGCACTGAAGGCATTCGAAGATGATAATGTTAAACTTGAGTTACTGGGGGCACAGCAGCCAATGCAGGTCAGCAAACACGGGGTGGGCGGGACTTGAGTGATAGATGAGTCGTAGCTTATAGGGAGGGGATGGTTGTCCAGCCAGGAAACAGTGTATTCGTCATGTCTGTAAGACGGTGGTAGAAAATGGGCTGAAACAGGTATGGAGATGGGTGATATTACAAATATGGAAGTAAGATGTCTTTGTAATGAGGTGGACAAGGGTCTGAATTGAGTGCCCTCCACAAGGCGAGTTTGGAGACAGGGTATTTAATCGAGCAAGTGCATGCCTGCAGAGCTTCAATAAATTCTGGAACAGGAAGACTCATGAACGTCCTTCTTGCCCCCCTGCCCCCCCCCCCCCCCCAATTGGGGCAATGGCATGCAGGGGAGTTGATATTTGGGAGAGCTCAAAGCACACAGTGCCTGAATGAGGGACGGGCACGGGGAGAGAGAATACCACTAAACGACACTTGCCCATGCTGCTTAACCCTCTCCCCAGCTTTGCGACCCCACCCTGCCCTCACTCCCCTGTAACCTTGGCCCCTTGCTGATCCTATTCCTGTGGGATTGCATTGTTGGCAGCTGCTACTGCGCCCGCTGGCACTGCCTGCAATGGAAATCTGCCGATTTCTGATTGGACAGCAGCTCTTAAGGGAGGCATGCAGGACCTTGATCCCTGGGAAGACCAACTGCTGGTCACTTAACTGCCTGATTGGCAGATAATACAGTGGAATTACCCCAAAGCGGGTGACATAGGGCTCTCAGTGGCTCTCCAGCCAGCAGGCGAAACCAGTCGTCTGGAGCTCACCTCAGGAATTACAAGGTGGGTTGATTTGATGTCACATGTACTGAAGAACAGTGAAAAGTATTTCTCGGCGGCCGAGGAATGTACACAGTACGTACATAGTAGACACAAGAATAATCAACAGAGAACATTGACAAATGGTACAGACAAACAGTGATTGGTTACAGTGCGGAATAAGGGGCCAAACAAAGCAAAAGTGAACAATTTGACTCAATCTGAGACAGTGCTAGGGAAGGGGAAGAGATGGAATTATTAGCATAAGGTACATAATTTGTAACAGCAACCAAAAACAATAGCTTCAGTCTTCCAAACCTTTCAACAATTTTCTGATCAAGCAGAGTGTGGAAAGACAATAAAGTTGGGATTAGGCCATAAAGTTTAAAATGTAATTTTCAGGACATATTTCTTATAACATCCAATATTTACAAGATTTTTCAACAAAAGAATGAGGTTTGCCTCCGAGCAAACCTTCCAAATGAGAAATTGTACGTGGCCTTGGCAAATCCCAGTTTTATTCCACAAAGTTCAGGTTTGCTGCCAGAACCAAGTCTATTCAGAATTCCCTAGTATTGAACCAGTCCAAACTGCTGAATTCAGACCTGTTAATCATTCCTGATTGAATAGGCACAATGGTGCAAACTATTGCATCAAATGATCATGAACAAGAGGGGTTGTTTTGTCTGGTTTCCAAGCTCCAGATAGTGCTTGATCAAATACAGTTTAATTAGTGCCTGGAACAATGCTCCTGTCTCCTGATTAATAATCCGGCCAGGTCCCATAAGCAATTTGCCTGGAGGCCTCCACTTTAAAATTGTATAGTTTCTATTTCAGATTTAACTATTTCCAAACTACACGAGATAAATTGTGGCCACTTTTCAATGCTCCGTGTGATCGCAGAACAGAGTTATAGAACGATACACTGCAGACGAAGACCATTCAGCCCATCACACCTGTGCCAGCTCTTTGGTAGAGATATCTAATTAACCCCACCGCCCTGCTCTATAATCATAGAAGTTTTCCCCCTTCATGTACTTATCCAATTCTCTACTGAATGTTATGACTGAATCCGCTTCCATTGCTCTTTTAGATAATGCATTCTATATCACAATTCATTGTGTGGAAAAATATTTTCTTGGGTCCTATGTTGCTGAAACCGCATGAAATGCATTCGGTGTGCTATCTGATGGGTTTACTCATAATGTAGGATCTAAAAGAGATTGTAGATTTAATTTTGGAGCCTACTGAGAAATGTTTCATTTTCTGCTCACAGAAAGCTTTCTTTACCCAGAGCGTTCTATTCAGAAAAGTAATAATGTGCAGCTAGAAATCCATGTTCGTGCTTCCTATCCGCTTTATCCTGTCATTTCTCTATCTTCTGACCCACAACTGCTGACCTCAATACTTCTAATATTGTAGCAATCATCACCTTGTGTGATAAAGACTTAACATTCATATCGTCCTTTCTCATAAAGGTGTCAGCTGGGCTCACTCATCTCTGAGTCAGAATGTTGTGAGCGCAAGTCCCACTCCAGGCACTTGATCACAGAAACCAAGCTGACACTTCAGTGCAGGGCCGAAGGAGTGTGTTATTATCCGAGGTCCCTTTCAAATTACCTGAGGCCCCATAAGAAATAGGAACAGGAGTTAAGTCCCTTGAGCCTGCTCCACCATTCAATAGGATCATGGCTGGACCGATATTCCTCATATTTCACTTTCCTGCCCTTTCCCCGTTACGCTTGATTCCCTTACTGATCGAGAACCTATCTACCTCCGCCTCAAACATACACAAGGACTCTGCCCCCACAGCTCTCTGTGGTAAAGAGTTCCAAAGACTCACAACACTCAGAGAAGAAATTCCTCCTCATCACAGTCTTAAATTTGCCCCCCTTTATTCTGAGACTGTGTCCTTTGCTCCTAGACTCGCCCAGGAGAGGAAACATCCTCTCAGCATTTACCCTGTCAAACCCCTTAAGAATCCAGTGAGATCACCTCTCATTCTTCCAAATTCCAATGAGTAGAGTCCCAACCTGTTTAACCTCTTCTCCCAAGGCAATCCCTCCATACCGGGGATCATCCTAGTGAACCTTCTCTGAACCGCCTCCAATGAAATAATATCTTTCCTTCAATAAGGGGATCACAGTGCTCCAGAAGTGGTCTCACCAGTACCTTGCACAGTTGCAGCAAGACTTACAAACTCTTAGGCTCCAACCCCCTTGAAATAACAACCAACATTCCATTGGCCTTCCTGATTACCAGCTGTACCTGCGTGCTAGCTTACTGTGTTTTGTGCACAAGTAACCCCAAGTCCCTTTTGTGTTGCAGCTTTCTGCACTTTTTCTCCATTTAAATAATCCTGTTCATTGGTTCTCCCTTCCAAAATGAACAATTTCACATTTTCCCACACTATACTGACTTTGCCAACTTTCTGACCACTAAACCTGTCAATATCTCTTTACAAACTGTTTGTATCCCTCTCTCAATTTGCCTTTCCTCCTATTTTTGTGTCATCTGCAAATTTGGTGACAGTACATTCACTTCCTTTCTCCAAGTCATTGATATAAATTGTAAATAGTTGCAGTCCCAGCACTGATCCCTGTGGCGCCCTCCTGGTTACAGGTCGACAACCTGAAAAAGAACCCCTTATCGCCACTCGCTGTTTCCTGCCCAATAGCCATTTCTCTATTCATGCCAATATCCTACCTCCAACACCATGGGCTCTTATCATTTGACTTAACCTTTTGTGAGATACCTTGCTGAAGATCTTCTGGAAGTACAAACAAAACACATCTACTGGTTCCCCTCGATCCACTCTGTTGGAGACTTCCTCGAGAAACTCTTATAAATTAGTCAGACACAATATCCCTTTCATGAAGCCTTGCTGACTCTGCTCGATCAGATTAGGATTTTCCAAATATATTATTATTTCCTTAAGAATTGATTCCAACATTTTTCCAACAATAAATGTTAGGCGAATCGGCCTATAGTTACCCCGGTTTTGCCTCCCTCCCTGTCACATTGACAGTTTTCCAATCATCCAGTACTTCCCAGAATTCAAGGATTTTTGGAAAATTACAACCAATGCATCCACAATCTCTCTAGCTACTTTTTTTAGGATCCTAAGATGCAAGACATCAGGGCCAGGGGACTGATTTGCCTTTAGCCCCATTAGTTGGTCTAAGACTACTTCTCTAGTGATGGTGTTTAATTGCTCCCCCATATTCTTTAGTATGCGGTGTTCAGAGTATCTTCCACCATTTAAAGGCAGCATGGTAGCATTGCGGTGAGCACAACTGCTTCACAGCTCCAGGGTCCCAGGTTCCATTTTCGGCTTGGGTCACTGTCTGTGCGGAGTCTGCACATTCTCCCCGTGTGTGCATGGGTTTCCTTCGGGTGCTCCGGTTTCCGCCCAGTCCAAACATGTGCAGGTTAGGTGGATAGGCCATGCTAAATTGCCCTTAGTGTCCAAAATTGCCCTTAGCGTTCGGTGGGGTTACTGGGTTATGGGGATAGGGTGGAGGTGAGCGTTTGGGTAGGGTGCTCTTTCCAAGAGCCGGTGCAGACTTGATGGGCTGAATGGCCTCCTTCTGCATTGTAAATTCTATGTAAATCTATTAATGGGGTGTTCAGAGTAGCTTCCACCATTTAAGGGCAGCACGGTAGCATAGTGGTTAGCACAATTGCTTCACAGCACCAGGGTCCCAGGTTCAATTCCCGGCTTGGGTCACCGTCTGTGTGGAGTCTGCACGTTCTCCACGTGTGTGCGTGGGTTTCCTCCGGGTGCTCTGGTTTCCTCCCACAGTCCAAAGATGTGGTTAGGTGGATTGGCCAAGCTAAATTGCCCTTAGCGTTGGGTGGGGTTGCTGGGTTACAGGGATAGGGTGGAGGTGTGGGGTTGGATAGGGTGCTCTTTCCAAGAGCCAGTGCAGACTCGAAGGACCGAATGGCCTCCTTCTGCACTGTAAATTCTATGATAAAGACTGATGCAAAATATCTGTCTAACTCCTCTGCCATTTCCTTGTTCCCCATAACTATCTCCCCAGATTCATTTTCTCAGAGGCTTATGTTCACTTTGACCTCTCTCTTTATTTATTTAACGCTCTCTTCAGTGGTTATATCTCGCACTCGTTTCCCCTCGTAATTTATGTTGGATTTGGAATTTATCCCAATCTTCGTGGCTATCACTGACTTTTGCTTCCTTATATGCTTTTTCTTTCAACTTAATACTCTTCTTGACTTCCCTGGTTAGCCATGGCTGGTTTACCCACCCCCCTTTGAATCTTGCTTTCTTAATGACATATATTTCTGCTGAGTCACAAATTACCTCCTTAAATGTCTGCCGCTGCTTGGCTGCTGTCGTTTCTGCTAATCTATCCACCCAGCCCATTTTAGTTAACTCTATTCTCATTTCATTGTAGTTCCCAAAAACAGTTGCTTCCAACCCACGTTTCTCACTCTCAAGCTTAGTATTAAATTCTAACATGTTATGATCACTATTTCCTAGGGGATCTATTCGGAGGTCATTTTCTTTGTATTGTGGCCCTATTTGCCTCTCGTCCTTGATTACCCTGTCCACCATTCTTGCATTTTACAGTTCTTTCTTTTATTAGGGAAGCACGGTAGCACAGTGGTTAGCACAGTTGCTTCACAACTCCAGGGTCCCAGGTTTGATTCCCGGCTTGGGTGACTGTCTGTGCGGAGTCTGCAAATTCTCCCCGTCACTGCGTGGGTTTCCTCTGGGTGCTACGGTTTCCTCCCACAGTCCAAAGATGTGCAGGTTAGGTAGATTGGCCATGCTAAATTGCCCTTAGGTTAGGTGGGGTTACGGGGATAGTGTGGAGATGTGGGCTTAAGTGGGGTGCTCTTTCCAAGAGCCAGTGCAGACTCGATGGGCTGAGTGGCCTCCTTCTGCACTGTAAATTCTATGATTCTACTGCCCTATGTCTCTTTCCCTTGTCACTCTGCTTCGATTCCCATCCCCCTGCCATTCTAGTTTAAACCCTCCTCAACCACACTAACAAAAACTCGCTCTTGGACATCAGTCCCAGTCCTGCCCAGGTATAACCCATCCAGTTTGTACTGGTTCCACCTCCCCAAAACTGGTCCCAGGAATCTGAAACCCTCCACCTTACACCATCTTTCCAGCCACGTATTCATCCGATATCCCCTTGAGGTCGGAATATTCAAACAGCTGGGATATCCTTTTCCCTCAACCAAAATCACTGAAATAATGTGGGCATAACCCTACTTCTGCTACTGAGACCTTGCTGTACAGAAATTGACTGCAGCACTTCCTACATTGCAACATTAACTACGCCTCAAAATGTTGCAAGTGTTTTGAGCTGTCCTGAGGTCATAACAGGTGCTATGTAAATGCAAGGTTTTTTCTATATCTCAAAGGATCTTTTATCCAATGAATTACTCTGAAATCTTTAAGGCAAACATGGCAGCTATTCTGCACACCACAAAATCCCATTTGTAACATTGGTACAATGGCATGAATGGCCAATTAATCAATTAGCAAAGCATGCGTGGGGTGGGGGGGATGGAAAAGAGATCATAGAATTTACAGTGCAGAAGGAGGCCATTTGGCCCATCGTGTCTGCAGCAGCCCTTGGAAAGAGCACCCTACCTAAGCCCACACCTCCACCCTATCCCCGTAACCCCACCTAACCTTTTTGGACACCAAGGGGAATTTAGCATGGCCAATTCACCTAACCAGCACATCTTTGGACTGTGGGAGGAAACCGGAGCACCCGGAAGAAACCCCACGGGGAGAACGTGCCGACTCCGCACAGACAGTGACCCAGCCGGGAATTGACCATGGTGCTGTGACGCAACTATGCTAACCACTATGCTACCGTGGTATTAAGGTGTCCATTAAATTAAAAATATTGGTCTCGAGCCAGTGGAACTTGATTTTTTTTCAAATTGTGCAGTCAGATCTTTAATTTTCCACTGAAGCAATGGCAGCAACCCCAATATTACACTTAGAAATAATGTTTCACGTCAATACCATCTTTTACCAGCCCTTCACATACCTGCAGAGATGGAGCTTGATGACTCTGACAATGGTTGAGGAAGATCCTTCATTCGTGAAACAAGGCTTTCAGACAGCTGTAAAGAAAAACGCCTGGTAAGACTATGACATTCTTTGCATAAGCCCTTCATCGTGAACTTGGCTACTTTGATTGGGACAAGGAAAGAGGGCACCTAGATAGAGAATCTAAAATTAAACATTTTGCAAAATTAAAATCAGTTCCAATCCCCAATGGCACAGTTTGCGTATGGTGTGAGAGAGAAACTGCTTCAATGGTTATTGGCTACAGAAAGAAAGTAGACGACTTGTATTTTTATTGCTTTCCATCATGGAGCGGCACAGTTGCACAGTGGTCAGCACTGCTGCCTCACAGCTCCAGGGACCCGGGTTCAATTCCGGCCTCAGGTGACTGTCTGTGTGGTGTTTGTACTTTCTCCCCGTGTCTGCATGGGTTTCCTCCGGGTGCTCTGGTTTCCTCCCACAGTCCAAAGATGTGCAGGTTAGGTGGATTGGCCATGCTAAATTGCCCCTTAGTGTCCAAAAGGTTAGGAAGGCTTATTGGGTTTTGGGTATAGGGTGGAGGCTTAAGTAGGGTGATCTTTCCAAGGGCCGGTGCAGACTCAATAGGCTGAATGGCCTCCTTCTGCACTGTAAATTCTATTATTCAATTAACTCTCAGAAATTTCCCAAAGCAATTCAAATACAGTGAATTACTCGAGTGCAGTTACTGTTGTTCTGTAGGTAAATACACCAGCCAATATGCACAATCCAACAGCTCCCAAAAATCCATGAGTTGAACGGCCAGGTAATCTGTTTGAATGATGTTGGTTGAGGGATGAGTATCAGGCAGGAAGAGCTCATTACAAGTTTCAGACTGTGCCATTAAGCAGAACCGTCAGAGCAATCGGGCCAGGCCTCCATTTTACCTTTCATTTGTAAGGTGACCATTCTGGCAATGTAGCACTCCTTCAATATCACAGAGTGGAGACGAAGGATTAGCAATAACACACGCACTCACAGCCCTCTGGTATCTCACCAAAGTGTCCAATTGCAACTGTCAGCCTGGACCAGGAGTGCAAATGCTGGTTCAGATCACAGTGGACAGGACTTAGAGGTGGTATGTGGCTGGTCCTGGATTCAGGCCCCAGTCTGAGTTACAGTACAGGCAAATAATTGGCAGTGGCATACACTCCTGTGTCCTGGCTGATTATTATCCCTTGACCAATATCACAAAAACAGATTATCTGGTCATCTAGCACCTTGCTGCTGTGGGATCTTGCTGTATGCAAATTGGCTGCCATATCCCCCACGTTACAACAGTGACTAAACTTCATACAAAGTGTTGTGAGGTTGTGAAAGGCACCATATAAATGCAGCTTCTTTCTTTTCATCTTTAATGCCCGGGAGAGCTTGGAGGAAGTGGAAGCATCAGCAGATTGCAGGCGCTACAATTTGCTCCAGGGCTTGTAAAAAGCAGAGTGTCCGCCCTTCTCCAGGGCTACAATTCAGTCGACTGAAGGAAGACATGAGCAGTGCCCCAATTCACGAGTGATGCCGAGTGAACCTGGCAGGAAGCACCACAGAAAGAGAGCTCGACAAATTCAGCATGTTCGTGAGAGAACAGGCCAAGGAGACAACTGGAAGAGAAGGGAAAATGAAAAGCGATGGTAGCACACAACCTGCAGACAGTGACATTCACTCACTTGCCTTCAAGTTTCAAAAGATCTCACCTTGAGTTTTTAAAAAGACATTTCTGCCCAAATCAATTTAATTTAATTTTCACTACAAGCAGTGTAGTGCAAGTTTCCCCTGTCAACTGTCAAAAACAATGAGTTTTAAATAACATTAACGTCACATAGCATGATCGGATCAGAGTGACTGTGAAAGTAATAAAACAGTCTACATCTCTGATGGAACCTATAATTGAATATCTCATTCGTTATTCAAAAAAATGCCATCACATTGAGTACACGACTCTTTGCTCTGTCAGCCCACAAAGTTTATTCAATCTATCAGAAAATCCCTCCCGAGAATTCTCTTCTCGTGATCCCCTCGCTCTTCTGCAGATGGCAACTAGTGTTGTAATGTAGTCTTGTCCAACTGAGAGTTGGGAAAATGGCACAGCTAACTCAGCTGCCCACGACAGACATGCTGTAACTGAGTACCACTGGATTGGAATCAGCAACAGATACATGATTAATGGGGCTTGAGAGTGGGACTACCATATAAAATCTGAAATTAATTATCTATTTGGGACTAAAAAGGGGGAGGGTGGGTTAAATTTTACATTCACAACTTTTGCTCCCTTATGGATCGAGATTTTTCTAAATAAGGGACCTGGCAGCATTCTACCAGGGCATTCCTATGAGCAACACCACCTGCAAGTTCCCCTCCAAGTCACTCACCATCCTGATGGAAATATATCGCCATTCTTTCACCATTGCGGAGTCAAAATCTTGGAACGCCCTCCCTATCAGCATTGAAGGTGTACCTACACCAGGGGATAAAGGGAATAAATACACCTAGGGGATGGTTTAGCACAGTGGGCTAAACAGCTGGCTTGTAATGCAGACCAAGGCCAGCAGCGCGGGTTCAATTCCCATACCGGCCTCCCCGAATAGGCGCCAGAATGTGGCGACTAGGGGCTTTTCACAGTAACTTCATTGAAGCCTACTTGTGACAATAAGCGATTATTATTTAAAGCATTAAGCTGACTTCCGGTTCTGGCGATGACCAGCTAAGCCGCACGTTTCGGCAGCTCCAGCTCGAACAGACCTTCGGGCTATTTTAAGAGCCCCAACGGGGAATTTTTTCAGGACGAAACCCGGTGTGGGGTGAGGCAACAGGGAGTCCCCCCCAGCAGAAAAGAAAAATATCGGCGGCGGCGGCCAGATCTCGAAGAGTCCTCGAGGGCAGCGGCAGAAGGAAGAAAGGAGCAAGATGGCAGCGGAGGGAGCCCAGGCGACATGGGGACCGGACCAGGATGAATTCTTAAGACGGTGTGTGGAGCTGCTAAAAAAGGAGGTGCTGGCCCCGATGCTACAAGCAATTGAGGGGCTTAAAGAGACACAAAAGGCCCAGGAGATAGAGCTCCGTGTGGTGGAGCCGAAGGTAACGGACAACGAGGACGAGATCCTGGGCCTAGCGGTCAAAATGCAGACACACGAGGCGCTCCATAAGAAGTGCACCGAAAGGATTGAAGTCCTGGAAAACAGATCACGGAGAAAGAACCTCCGGATCCTGGGTCTCCCCGAGGGAGTAGAAGGAGCTGACGGCGGGGCTTACGCGAGCACGATGCTACGCTCGCTAATGGGTGCTGAGGCCCCCTCGGGCCCCTTGGAAGTGGAAGGGGCCCATCGGGTCCCTACGAGGAGACTAAAGGCTGGAGAACCACCCAGGGCGATGATCGTGCGATTTCACCGCTTCAATGACAGAGAGGTGGTTCTGAGATGGGCCAAGAAGGTACGAAGTAGTAGATGGGAGAATGCGGTGATACGAGTGTATCAGGATTGGAGTGCGGAGGTGGCGAGAAGGAGTGCGATCTTCAATCGAGCCAAGGAGGTGCTGCACAAGAAGAATGTGAAGTTTGGGATGTTGCAGCCGGCGCGATTGTGGGTCACGCACCAGGAGAGGCATTACTATTTTGAAACGGCGGAAGAAGCATGGACCTTCATTAAAAACGAGAAACTGGATCAGAACTGAGGGACTGATGTTGGAGGGGAAACGACAATGCTGATGTATATAGAGGTGTAAATTGGGGAGGGGGGGACATTGAGAAATGTGGGCGCCGGTGGGGGAGTAAGAAGGGACACAGGCGGGGGATGGGGAATGGGAGTGGGGCGGTAGGGGGAGTGCGCCATGAGGGGCGGGACGGTTCTAGAGAGCGCAGGGTTTCTTTTTGTCTTTCCCGCGTCAGAAAGATGGCGGGAAGATAGGCGCAAGGTGGATGGGAGTTCCTCACATGGGGGGGTCAAGGAGAGAGCGGGAGAAGCCGGGGTCAGTTGAAGTCAGCTGACTTTCGGAAGCAATATGGGGGGAGTAACCATGCTAGATGGGGGTCTAGCGGGGGGGATAACTGGGTTGCTGCTGCGGAGATCGAAAGGGAACTGGTAAAAGAAAAGGTGGTCGGGGCAGGAATGCGCCGCCTGGGGGACGGGTGGGTGCGCGGAACTGGGACGTGGGACTGGCCCAAAGAGGGTGATGGCTAGTCGACAGGGGAGGGGGGCGGGCAGCCCCCCAGTCCGGCTGATCACGTGGAACGTGAGAGGCCTAAATGGGTGGGACAGGTGTTCCACTCAGGGCTGGACACAAAGAATAGAGGGGTGGCCATATTGGTGGGGAAACGGGTGTCGTTCGAGGCTAGGAACATTGTAGCGGACATCGGTGGCAGATATGTGATGGTGAGTGGCAGACTGCAGGGAATGGAGGTCGTGTTGGTTAATGTATATGCCCCGAATTGGGATGATGCGGGATTTATGAAGCGGATGCTGGGACGTATCCCGGACCTGGAGGTAGGAAACCTGGTAATGGGGGGGGGACTTCAACACCGTGCTGGACCCAGGGTTAGATAGATCTAGATCTAGGACCGGAAGAAGGCCGGCAGCGGCCAAGGTGCTTAGGGGGTTTATGGACCAAATGGGGGGAGTGGATCCGTGGCGATTTGCTAGGCCGCTGGCCAAAGAGTTCTCCTTTTTCTCCCATGTCCATAAGGTATACTCCCGGATAGATTTCTTCGTTTTGGGAAGGTCAGTGATTTCGACGGTGGAAGGAACTGAGTACACAGCCATAGCTGTTTCAGACCATGCCCCACACTGGGTGGATCTGGAACTAGGAGAGGAGAGGGAGCAGCGTCCACCCTGGCGACTGGCTGTGGGATTATTGGCGGATGAGGGAGTCTGCGGAAGAGTGCGGGGATGTATCAAAAGGTACCTGGAGGCCAACGATGATGGGGAGGTCCGAGTGGGGGTAGTATGGGAAGCACTGAAGGACCGGTGGTCAGGGGAGAGTTGATCTCCATCAGGGCTCACAAGGGGAATACAGAGGCCAAAGAAAAGGAAAGATTACTGGGGGAGATTCGGAGGATAAAAAATATGCGGAGGCCCCGGATGAAGGACTATACAGGGAGAGGCGACGACTCCAGACGGAGTTCAACCTGCTGACCACAGGGAGGGCAGAGGCACAGTGGAGGGAGGCACAGGGGATGAGATATGAATATGGGGAAAAGGCGAGTCACCTCTTGGCCCACCAGCTTCGAAAGAGGACAGCGGCGAGGGAGATAGGGGGAGTTAGGGATGAAACGGGAGCCACGGTGCGGAGAGCAGGGAAGATAAATGTGTTTTAAGACCTTTTATGAGAGGTTATATAGGTCCCAACCCCCGGAGGGAAAAGAGGGGATGCAGCAGTTTCTGGACCAACTAAGGTTCCCGAAGGTGGAGGAGCAGGAGGTGGATGGCCTGGGGGCTCCAATTGGGGTGGACGAGGTGACCAAAGGGCTGGGGAACATGCAGGCAGGGAAGGCCCCGGGACCAGATGGGTTCCCGGTGGAATTTTATAGAAAATATGTGGACTTGTTGGCCCCGCTGCTGGCAAGAACCTTTAACGAGGCCAGAGAAGGGGGGACCCTACGCCCGACAATGTCGGAGACGACGATATCACTAATCTTGAAGCGAGATAAAGACCCGCTGCAATGCGGATCCTATAGGCCTATCTCACTCCTAAATGTGGACGCCAAGTTGCTGGCAAAGGTGCTGGCAATGAGGATAGAGGATTGTGTCCCGGGGGTGGTGCACGAAGACCAGACAGGATTCGTAAAGGGGAGACAATTGAATGTCAACGTGCGACGGCTATTGGGGGTGATAATGATGCCCCCAGCAGAGGGGGAGGCAGAGATAGTGGCGGCAATGGATGCAGAGAAGGCATTTGATAGGGTAGAATGGGAGTATCTATGGGAGGTGCTGAAGAGGTTCGGGTTCGGGGAAGGGTTTGTCAGCTGGGTTAAACTCCTCTATGGGGCCCCAATGACAAGTGTAGTCACAAATCGGCAAAGGTTGGAGTATTTTCGACTACACAGGGCAACAAGACAGGGATGCCCGCTGTCCCCATTACTGTTCACGCTGGCAATTGAACCACTGGCCATTGCGCTGAGAGACTCCAGAAAATGGAGAGGGGTGGTTAGAGGGGGAGAGGAACACCGAGTGTCACTCTACGCGGATGACCTACTGCTGTATGTGGCGGATCCAGTGGGGGGGATGACAGAGGTCATGCAGATATTGAGGGAGTTTGGAGATTTCTCGGGATATAGGCTTAACATGGGAAAGAGTGAGCTTTTTGTGATACACCCTGGGGACCAGAGTAGAGGGATAGATGGCCTACCGCTAAGGAGAGTGGAAAGAAACTTCCGATACCTGGGGATTCAGATAGCCAGGAGCTGGGGAACCTTACACAGACTCAATCTGACTCGGCTGGTGGAACAAATGGAAGAGGATTTCAAATGGTGGGACATGCAGCCGCTGTCACTGGCAGGCAGAGTGCAGGCGATTAAGATGATGGTCCTCCCGAGGTTCCTATTCGTGTTCCAATGTCTCCCTATATTGATCACTAAGGCATTTTTCAAAAAAATAGATAGGAGCATCATGAGCTTCGTGTGGGCAGGGAAGGCCCCAAGGGTAAGGAGGGGGTTCCTACAACGTAGCAGAGACAGAGGGGGACTGGCGTTGCCGAATTTGGGCGACTACTACTGGGCCGCCAACGTGGCGATGATCCGTAAATGGATAGAGGGCGAGGGGGCGGCGTGGAAAAGGCTGGAGATGGTGTCCTGCAAAGGAACGAGCTTAAAAGCGCTGGTGACGGCCACTACCGCTCTCCCCGCAAATGTTTACCACAAACCCAGTGGTGGCGGCGACATTAAGTATCTGGGGGCAATGGAGGCGACAGAGGGGTGTGCTGGGAGCCTCGGTGTGGTCCCCAATCAGGAACAACCATAGATTTGCCCCAGGGAGGCTGGACGGAGGGTTCCAGAGCTGGCACTGGGCAGGAATCAGGAGAGTGGGAGACTTATTTATAGATGGGACGTTTGCGAGTTTGGGAGCGCTAGAGGAAAAGTATGAGCTGCCCCTGGGAAATATCTTTAGGTATATGCAGGTGAGAGCGTTCACGAGACAACTGGTGAGGGAATTTCCGCTGCTCCCGACACAAGGGATCCAGGACAGGGTGCTTTCGGGGGGAGTGGGTCGGGGAGGGCAAAGTGTCCGAGATATACCGGGAGATGAGAGAAGAAGGGGAGGAGCTGGTAGAAGAACTGAAGGGAAAATGGGAAGAGCAGCTCGGGGAGGAGATTGAGGAGGGTTTGTGGGCTGATGCCCTAAGTAGGGTAAATTCCTCCTCCTCGTGTGCCAGGCTTAGCCTGGTCCAATTTAAGGTGCTACATAGAGCACACATAACAGGAGCGAGGTTGAGCAGGTTCATCGGAGTGGAGGACAAATGCGGGAGGTGCGGGGGAAGCCCAGCGAACCACACACATGTTTTGGTCGTGTCCGGCACTGGAGGGGAGTGGCGGGGGTGATCGCGAAGGTGGTGAAGGTCTGGGTCAAGCCAAGCTGGGGGTTAGCTATATTTGGGGTAGCGGATGAGCCGGGAGTGCAGGAGGCGAAAGAGGCCGATATTGTGGCCTTTGCGTCCCTAGTAGCCCGGCGTAGGATTTTACTCATGTGGAAGGAAGCGAAACCCCCCAGCGTGGAGGCCTGGATAAATGATATGGCGGGGTTCATAAAACTGGAGCGGATGAAGTTTGCGCTGAGGGGATCGGCTCAAAGGTTCACCAGGCGGTGGCAACCGTTCCTCGACTATCTAGCGGAACGTTAGGGGGAAGATAGATAGCCAGCAGCAGCAGCCCAGGGGGGGGGGGGGGAATTGTTTGTGTTCTAGATGGGGAGAGGGGAGCATTACTTAGTGTTATTTGGTTAGTTTACTATATTATTTAAACAATGTTATATATCCGTTATCACGTTACCGTTTTTGTTGATTTGTAAGGGGAAAATTGTGTTTGAAAACTTTAATAACATTTTTTTTTTTTTTTTAAGCATTAAGCTGGAAAAGTGAGGTGAGAGTTAACGCCCTTGATCAAGTGTGGCATCAAGGAGCAGAAATCAATGGGAATCAGGAGGAAAACACTCCACTACTTGGATTCATACTAGCACAAGATAGTTATGATGGTTGAAGATCAATCATCTCAGGAGTTCCCCTGGGTAGTGTCCTCGGCCCAACCATCTTCAGCTGCTTCATCGTTGACCTTCCTTCCATCATAATGTCAGAAGTGGGGATGATCACAGATGGTTGCACAATGTTCAACACCATTCGCAAGACTTGGGACAGCATTCAGACCTGGGCTGATCAGGGGCAAATAACATTGTCACGGGCAATAACCATCACCAAAGAGAGAGTCTTAGCATTTCCTCATGATAGTCAATGGTTTAACCATCACAAAATGCCCCACTATCAACAACATTGGGGGCTACCATGAACAGAAACTGAACTGAACCAACAACATAATTATTTTGGCTACAAGAGCAGGTCAGGGACTGGGATTCTGCGGTGAGTAACTCATCTCCAGATTCCCAAATGCCTGTCCGCCATTTACAAGTCAGGTGTGTGATGGAATAATCTTCACTAGCCTGGATGAGTGCAGCTCCCACAACACTCGAGAAGCACAACACCATCCAGAACAAAGCAGCCCATTGTCAACCCATTCACAAACATTCACTCCCTCCACCACTGGTGCTCAGTGGCAGCCGTGTGTACTATCTACAAGAAACACCGCAGCAACCTAGCTAGGCTCCTAACACCTTCCAAACTCACGACTGCAACCATCTAAAAGGACAAGGACAACAGATGCATGGGAACACCACGACTTGCAAGCGCTCCTCCAAGTCACACACAATTCTGACTTAGAAATATATTGTCGATCTTTCACTGTCGCTGGGTCAAAATCCTGGAACTCCCTCCCTAACAGCACTGTGGGTGAACCTACACATGGACTGCAGCGGTTCAAGCAGGTAGCTCACCACTTTCGCAAGGGCAATTAGAAATGGGCACCAAACATTGGCTGAGCCAGCGATGTCAATGTCCCGTGAAATAAAAAAAGAATCATACCAGATTCCAAATTGTCACCAAGAGCCCAGACCTGAGGTTGCCATTCAACTCACAAGGCATTCGGGAAATTTGGATCAGAGAGGATTGGATCCATAGGATCATAGGAACAGGATTTGTTTATTGTCACGTGTACCGAGGTACAGTGAAAAGTATTTTTCTGCGAGCAGCTCCTCAGATCATTAAGTACATGGGAAGAAAAGGGAAGAAAAGAAAATACATAATAGGGCAACACAAGGTATACAAAGTAACTACATAAGCACCGGCATCGGGTGAAGCATACAGGGGTGTAGTGTTAATGAGGTCAGTCCAGAAGAGGCTCAATTTAGGAGTCTGGTGATAGCAGGGAAGAAGCTGTTTTTGAGTCTGTTTGTGCGTGTTCTCAGACTTCTGTATCTCCTGCCCGATGGGAGAAGTTGGAAGAGTGAGTAAGCCGGGTGGGAGGGGTCTTTGATTATGCTGCCCGCTTTCCCCAGGCAGCGGGAGGTGTAGATGGAGTCAATGGATGGGAGGCAGGTTTGTGTGATGGACTGGGCGGTGTTCACGACTCTCTGCAGCCAGATAGGATGCTTTCTATGGTGCATCTGTAAAAGTTGGTAAGGGTTAATGTGGACATGTCGAATTTCCTTAGTTTCCTGAGGAAGTATAGGCGCTGTTGTGCTTTCTTGGTGGTAGCATCGCCGTGGGTGGACCAGGACAGATTTTTGGAGATGCGCACCCCTAGGAATTTGAAACTGCTAACCATCTCCACCTCGGCCCCGTTGATGCTGACAGGGGTGTGTACGGTACTTTGCTTCCTGAAGTCAATGACCAGCTCTTCAGTTTTGCTGGCATTGAGGGAGAGATTGTTGTCGCTGCACCACTCCACTAGGTTCTCTATCTCCCTCCTGTATTCTGACTCGTCGTTATTCGAGATCCGGCCCACTACGGTCGTGTCATCAGCAAACTTGTAGATGGAGTTGGAACCAAATTTTGCCACGCAGTCGTGTGTGTACAGGGAGTAGAGTAGGGGGCTATGTACGCAGCCTTGGGGGCCCCGGTATTGAGGGCTATTGTGTAGATGGTGTTGTTGTTCATTCTTACTGATTGTGGTCTGTTGGTCAGAAAATAGAGGATCCAGTTGCAGAGTGGGGAGCCAAGTCCTAGGAGTAGGCCATTCAGTGAGATCATGGCTGATCTGTAGTTTAACTCCATATACCTGCCTTTGGCCCACATCCCTTAATATCTTTGATTAACAAAAATCTATCTATCTCAGATTTAAAACCAACAACTGCTGTGTGTGGGAGAGAGTTCCAAACCTCTACCACCCTTTGAGTGAAAAGGTTCTTCCCAACATCTCTCCTGAACGGTCTGGCCCTAATTTTTAGACTATGCCCCTTTTATTCTCACCCGATGCCGGTGCCTATGCATTTACATTGCGTATTCATCATATGTCCCATGTTTTTTTTAAATGCATGGACTGATCTGTCTGGACTGTACGCAGAACAATATTTTTCACTGTACCTCGGTACACGTGACAATAAATAAATCCAAATGGAAATGGAAAGGGATAGGTATATACCGCAGGGCAAGAGTTATATCTGGGGGAAAGGCAATTATGATGTGATGAGGCAAGACTTAAGATGCATTGGATGGCGAGGAAAACTGCAGGGGATGGGCACAATGAAAATGTGGAGCTTGTTCAAGGAACAGCTACTGCATGTCCTTGATAAGTATGTACCTGTCAGGCAGGGAGGAAGTGGTCGAGCGAGGGAACTGTGGTTTACTAAAGCAGTCAAAAAACTTGTCAAGAGGGAGAAGGAGGCTTATGTAAAGATGAGACATGAAGGTTCAGTTAGGGCGCTCGAGAGTTACAAGTTAGCTAGGAAGGACCTAAAGTGAGAGCTAAGAAGAGCCAGGAGGGGACATAAGAAGTCTTTGGCAGATAGGATCAAGGATAACCCTAAAGCTTTCTAAAGATATGTCAGGAATAAAAGAATGACTAGGGTAAGAGTAGGGCCAGTCAAGGACAGTAGTGGGAAGTTGTTCGTCGAGTCAGAGGAGATAGGAGGGGTGCTAAATGAATATTTTTCGTCAGTATTCAGACAGGAAAAAGACAATGTTGTCGAGGAGAATACTGAGATTAAGGCTACTAGACTAGAAGGGCTTGAGGTTCATAAGGAGGAGTTGTTAGCAATTCTGGAAAGTGTGAAAATAGATAAGTCCCTTGGGCCGGATGGGATTTATCCTAGGATTCTCTGGGACGCTCGGGAGGAGATTGCTGAGCTTCTGGCTTTGATCTTTAAGTCCTCTTTGTCTACAGGAATAGTGCCAGAAGACTGGAGGATAGCAAATGTTGTCCCCTTGTTCAAGAAGGGGAGTAGAGACAACCCCGGTAACAATAGACCAGTGAGCCTTACTTCTGTTGTGGGTAAAATCTTGGAAAGGTTTATAAGAGATGGGATGTATAATCATCTGGAAAGGAATAATTTGATTAGAGATAGTCAACACGGTTTTGTGAAGGGTAGGTCGTGCCTCACAAACCTTATTGAGTTCTTTGAGAAGGTGACCAAACAGGTGGATGAGGGTAAAACAGTTGATGTGGTGTATATGGATTTCAGTAAAGCGTTTGATAAGGTTCCCCACGGTAGGCTATTTCAGAAAATACGGAGGCATGGGATTCAGGGTGATTTAGCAGTTTGGATCAGAAATTGGCTAGCTGGAAGAAGTCAAAGGGTGGTGGTTGATGGGAAATGTTCAGACTGGAGTCCAGTTACGAGTGGTGTACCACAAGGATCTGTTTTGGGGCCACTGCTGTTTGTAATTTTTATAAATGACCTGGACAAGGGCGTAGAAGGATGGGTGAGTAAATTTGCAGATGACACTAAAGTCGGTGGAGTTGTGGACAGTGCTGAAGGATGTTACAAGTTACATAGTGACATAGATAAGCTGTAGCGCTGGGCTGAGAAGTGGCAAAAGGAGTTTAATGCAGAAAAGTGTGAGGTGATTCAATTTGGAAGGAATAACAGGAAGACAGAGTACTGGGCTAATGGTAAGATTCTTGGTAGTGTGGATGAGCAGAGAGATCTCGGTGTCCATGTACATAGATCCCTAGTGCGGCCGCATTTGGAATATTGCGTGCAATTCTGGTCGCCGCATTATAGGAAGGATGTGGAAGCATTGGAAAGGGTGCAGAGGAGATTTACCAGAATGTTGCCTGGTATGGAGGGAAGATCTTATGAGGAAAGGCTGAGGGACTTGAGGCTGTTTTCGTTAGAGAGAAGGTTAAGCGGTGACTTAATTGAGGCATACAAGATGATCAGAGGATTGGATAGGGTGGACAGTGAGAGCCTTTTTCCTCGGATGGTGATGTCTAGCACGAGGGGACATAGCTTTAAATTGAGGGGAGATAGATATAGGACAGATGTCAGAGGTAGGTTCTTTACTCAGAGAGTAGTAAGGGTTTGGAATGCCCTGCCTGCAACAGTCGTGGACTCGCCAACACTAAGGGTATTCAAATGGTCATTGGATAGACATATGGATGATAAGGGAATAGTGTAGATGGGCTTTAGAGTGGTTTCACAGGTCGGCACAACATCGAGGACCGAAGGGCCTGTACTGCGCTGTAATGTTCTATGTTCTAAATCTTCACCATTTACCTCCACCCCCTTCACAACCCTTCCACCAGTTATCCCCACCCCTTTACCCCAGTTACCCACACCATTACCCCTTACCCCAATTCACCCCACCCACTTTACCCATTCCCCAACCCCCTTTTCCCCTCTTCCCCATTTACCCCACCTCCTTAGTAGCCATCATCGTCCATTTACCCCACCTTTTTACACTTCCTCATCCCTTTACCCCTCCACACCCATTCAGCCCCCATTTACCCCTTTCCCCATTTACTACACACCCCTTTACCCCCACCCTCTTCACCATTCTTCCCCCATTTACCCCATCTATCCACCACCGTCTTTAATCCCCTTCCCCATTCACCCCCTTATCCCTATTCCCCCATTCATGTCTCTTCCCCATTTACCCCCACTACTTTCCCCCCTTCCCCACTTCCCCCCTTCCCCATTTCCCCCCTCCCCCATTTCCCCTCTCCCCCATTTCCCCTCTCCCCCTTTACCCCTCTTCCCCTTTGTCACCATTTACCCTCCACCACTTTACCCCTCTCCCCCATTTACCCAACCTTTACCCCGCACCCTTTATCCTTCTTCCCCATTTACCCTGCACCCCTCTTACCTCTCGCCATGTACAGCCACCGCCTTTAACCCCACCTCTTTCACAACTCTTTCCCCAGTTACTCCCACCCCATCCCCCATTTATCCCCACCCCCTTCCCTATTTGCCCCAATGCCCTTTACCTATATCCCCATTTACCCATCTTCCCCATTTATTCCTGCCCCATTTACCCCTCTTCCCCGCTTACCTTCCACCCCTTTATCCATCTTCCCCCAATTACCCTCACCCCCTTTATGCCTCCCATTGTACCTCCACCCTCTTTACTCTCCCACTCCTTTTCCCCATTTATCCCACCCACTTTACCCTTCTTCCCCATGTACCCCAACCCCATTTACTTTCACTGACATACTATTGAAACTCCTAGTGGTCAGTTGGTGAATTACAACAAAACCATGATATCACACCACCTCCATTTACCCCACCTCCCCATTCACCCACACCTCCCTTACCCCTCTTCCACCATTTACACCAACCCCTGTTCCTCCATTTACCCCTCACCACCTATACCCCTTTCCCAGTTAGCCCATCCCTTTATCACTCTTCCACATTTCCCCCATCCCTTTACCCCTCTTCCCATTTACCCACACCCCTTTATCCCTCTTCCCAATTTGCCTCCAATCCTTTACCCCTCTTCCCCATTTATCCTTCACCACTTTACCCGCTTTCCCATTTACCCCCACCTTTTTACCCATCTTCCCCATTTACCCCTTCCCCATTTACCCCATCCCTTTAGCCCTCTTCCCCATTTAGCCCCACCCATTTACCTCTTCCCCATTTAACCCCATCCCTTTACCCCTCTTCCCCATTTACCCCCACCCTTTACCCCCACCCCTTTACCCCTCTTCCCCATTCACTCCCACCCCTTCCCCCCCACCCCATCACCCCACCCCTTTACCCCTCTTCCCCATTTACTCCCACCCCTTTACCCCTCTTCCTCACTTACTCCCACCCCTTTACCCCTCTTCCCCATTTACCCCACCCCTTTACCCCTCTTCCCCATTTACCCTCACATTTACCCCTCTTCCCCATTTACCCCTACCCCTACACCCCTCTTCCCCATTTAACCCCATCCCTTTACCCCTCTTCCCCATTTACCCCCACCCCATTTACCTCTTCCCCATTTACCCCACCCCTTTACCCCTCTTCCCCATTTACCCTCACCTTTACCCCTCTTCCCCATTTACCCCTACCCCTACACCCCTCTTCCCCATTTAACCCCATCCCTTTACCCCTCTTCCCCATTTACCCCCACCCCCCTCTTCCCCATTTAACCCCATCCCTTTACCCCTCTTCCCCATTTACCCCCACCCCATTTACCCCTCTTCCCCATTTAACCCCACCCCTTTACCCCCCTTCCCCATTTACTCCTACACCTTCCCCCACCCCTTCCCCCTCTTTCCCATTTACTCACACCCCTTTACCCCTCTTCCCCATTTACCCCCACCCCATTTACCCCCACCCCATTTACCCCTCTTCCCCATTTAACCCCACCCCTTTACCCCTCTTCCCCATTTACTCCTACACCTTCCCCCACCCCTTCCCCCTCTTTCCCATTTACTCCCACCCCTTTACCCCTCTTCCCCATTTAACCCTACCCCTTTACCCCTGACTCCCACCCCTTTACCCCTCTTCCCCATTTACTCCCACCCCTTTATCCCTCTTCCCCATTTACCCCTACCCCTTAACCCCTCTTCCCCATTTACTCCCACCCCTTTACTCCTCTTCCCCATTTACCCGTACCCCTTTACTCCTCTTCCCCATTTACCCCCACCCCATTTACCCCTCTTCCACATTTAACCCCACCCCTTTACCCCTTCCCCATTTACCCCCACCCCTTTACCCCTCTACCCAATTTACCCCCCTTCACCCCTCTTCCCCATTTACCCCCACCCCTTTACCCCTCTTCCCCATTTACTCCTCTTCCCCATTTACCCCTCTTCCCCATTTACTCTCTTCCCTTTACCCCTCTTCCCCATTTACCCTCTTCCCTTTACCCCTCTTCCCCATTTACCCTCTTCCCTTTACCCCTCTTCCCCATTTACCCCCACCCCTTTACCCCTCTTCCCCATTTACTCCTACCCCTTTACCCCTCTTCCCCATTTACCCCTACCCCTTTAACCCTACCCCTTTACCCATCTTCCCCATTTACCCCTCTACCCCTCTTCCCCATTTACTCCTACCCCTTTACCTCTTCCCCATTTACCCCTCTTCCCCCTTTACCCCTCTTCCCCATTTACCCCTCTTCCCCATTTACCCCTCTTCCCCATTTACCCCATCCCTTTACCCCTCTTCCCCATTTACCCTCTTCCCCATTTACCCCTCTTCCCCATTTACCCCTCTTCCCCATTTACCCCTCTTCCCCATTTACCCCTCTTCCCCATTTACCCCTCTTCCCCATTTACCCCTCTTCCCCACTTCCCCATTTACTCCTACCCCTTTACCCCTCTTCCCCATTTACCCCTCTTCCCCATTTACCCCATCCCTTTACCCCTCTTCCCCATTTACTCCTCTTCCCCATTTACCCCTCTTCCCCATTTACCCCATCCCTTTACCCCTCTTCCCCATTTATCCCCACCCCTCTTCCCCATTTACCACTCTTCCCCATTTACCCCTCTACCCCTCTTCCCCATTTACTCCTACCCCTTTACCCCTCTTCCCCATTTACCCCTCTTCCCCATTTACCCCCACCCCTTTACGCCTCTTCCCCATTTACCCCTCTTCCCCATTTACCCCATCCCTTTACCCCTCTTCCCCATTTACCCCTCTTCCCCATTTACCCCTCTTCCCCATTTACCCCTCTTCCCCATTTACCCCTCTACCCCATTTACCCCCACCCCTTTACCCCTCTACCCCATTTACCCCTCTACCCCATTTACCCCTCTACCCCTCTTCCCCATTTACCCCATCCCTTTACCCCTCTTCCCCATTTACCCCTCTTCCCCATTTACCCCCACCCCTTTTCCCCATTTACTCCTACCCCTTTACCCCTCTTCCCCATTTACCCCATCCCTTTACCCCTCTTCCCCATTTACCCCTCTTCCCCATTTACCCCTCTACCCCATTTACCCCTCTACCCCATTTACCCCTCTTCCCCATTTACCCCTCTACCCCATTTACCCCTCTACCCCATTTACCCCTCTTCCCCATTTACCCCTCTACCCCATTTACCCCTCTACCCCATTTACCCCTCTACCCCATTTACCCCCTTCCCCATTTACCCCTCTTCCCCATTTACCCCATCCCTTTACCTCTTCCCCCATTTCCCCCCTCCCGCACCCACTCACCCTCATCCCCTGTAAAACTGTCACTCGCTCCTGCTGGTCTGTGACGAAGGAGACGCGCCTGGTGCTGCCGCCGGCGCCCATGCCGGAGTTCAGAGATTCCTCTCAGTGTTGATGCCGCCTCCCGCGGACAGCTGCCGCCACCTGCAGTATCCTGCCCCGCGATTGGACCAGGGGCGGGGCGCCTCCGTCAGCACAGGAACGGCCAATCGGATCCGCCGCTGAAGCCAGGGCGGGTCCGCGCCAACGCGATGCGGGGCCTTATGGGAGTTGTAGTTCCTTCCTCCCCGGCCGCTGCTGCACTTCCCCAAGTCAGCCAGAGGTGGCGCTGCACGGCGCCTTGGCTCAAGTCCACTCAAAGAATCCCTACAGTGCAGAAGGAGGCCATTCAGCCCATCGAATCTGGACCGCACCTCCAAAACAGCACCTTGCCCAGGCCCACTCCCCCCTCCCCCCTCCCCCAATGTATCCCCGTAACCCGCCCAACTTGCATATCTTCGGACACTAAGGGGCAATTTAGCCTGTCCAGCTCATTTAACTTGCACACCTTTGGGTTGTGGGAGGAAACCGGAGCACCCGGAGGAAACCCACACAGTCACGGGGGGAATGGGCAACCTCCACACAGACAGACACCCAAGGCCAGAATTGAACCCGGGTCCCTGGCGCTGTGAAGCAACAGTGGTAACCACTGCCCATGACCCCTTGGGCAGCTAATCAGAAAAGGGCTGCACCTGCTTCCTTTCATAGTCCTGGACCTAAGTATCGGAACCCGTTCCCACTAGGCAGCTTGTATTCCTCCTCCAATTCCTTTAAACTCGAAAAGCTGTCCCCCACCACCCCCACAAACAGGTTCCAAAGATGTGATGGTCAAGTGGAATGGGCCCACTAAATTGCCACTTAATTGGAAAAAAAAAATTGGGTACTCTAAATTTTTTTGGGGTACTCTAAATTTTTTTTTTTTTTAAAAGGTTACAATTGGGCAACTAGAGAAACTCAAGGGAATGGGGAAGAGTCAGCATAGATTTGTGAAAGGGAAATCACATTTAACCAATTTATTGGAGTTCTTTGAAGGAGTCACATGCATTTTGAATTTGTTTCGAGGATGGGGTGGACCTGGTTTCCAGAAGGCATTTGATAAGGTGCCACATCAACCTTTATTTTGCAAAATAGAAGCTCAGGGCGTTACATATGAGAATGGCTAGTTGGCAGAAAACAAAAAGTCTGTGTAAATGGGTCTTATCTGATTGGCAGGTTGTGACGTCTGGAGTCCCGCAGACTGGGTCTGTGCTGGGGCCTCAACTTTTTACAATTTATATCAATGGCTAAGATTTTTTTCAAATAAATTTAAGAGTACACAATTTTTTTTTTTCAATTAAGTGGCAAATTAGTGTGGCCAATCCACCTAATCTGCACATCTTTGGGTTGTGGGATGAGACCCACACAGACATGTGCAAACTCCACACGTACAGTGACCCAGCGCCTGGATGGAACCCCGGGTCCTCGGCGCCGTGTCAATGGCTAAGATGAGGGAGTGAAGGCACTGTTCCAGTTATCTGAAACAGAAGAATGTGCAGCGTTTGAGAAGGTGGGAGAGTGCCACTGGGTAAATTGCTCTTTTGGAGAGCTGGCACAGACATGACGGGCCGAATGGTCTTTTTCTGTGCTGTATGTAACAATTCCGTTTTCTCCCTCTTTACTTGTAAGGTTGCTGTACCACATAATTCCTCCTGGTGGCGCTGGTTTACCACAGGAACAGACGCTTCTCATCAGTGCACTCTACTGGAGTTTGGTGGCACTGCAGGTTGTGCAGGAAAGTAACAGGGGCGGGATTCTCCGCAATCGGCGCGATTCCCGCCCCCGCCGAATCTCTGGTGGCGGAGAATTCGGGACACAGCGGGGGCGGGATTCACGCCAGCCCCCTGCGATTCTCCGACCCGGTGGGGGGTCGGAGAATCGCGTCCCAGATTTCTGTACATAGAACATAGAATATTACAGCGCAGTACAGGCCCTTCGGCCCTCGATGTTGCGCCGACCTGTGAAACCACTCTAAAGCCCATCTGCTGTGGTTAAACAAAAGCTAAACAGCAGAATATCAAAAACTATAAAGACAAAAGCCGGGTTAATGATTCAGACCCACATGCTAACTTGTATCACATTCTGTTCACACATCACCCCCTGTGCTCATTGATTGACGGCCAATCTATCGATGTCTTCGTTTTAAAATCATTCCTGATCTTCGAATGGCTTTGTGGTCTTGCCAACGTCTCACCTCGCTAGCTCTCTCTCTCTCTCTCTCTCCCCCTTTAAGACATTCCTTAGAAGCCCACCTCTTCGGGAAACCTTTAGTCGCTTGTCCAGATGTGTCCTTATGGGGCTCGCTGGCAATTTATGTTTGATAACAAATGAGGGGGCACAGTGGTTAGCATTGCTGCTTCACAGCGCCAGGGACCCGGGTTCGATTCCGGCCTCGGGTGACTGTCTGTGCGGAGTCTGCACGTCCTCCCCGTGCCTGCGTGGGTTTCCTCCGGATGCTCCAGTTTCCTCCCACAGTCCAAAGATGTGAAGGTTATGTGGGGTTATGGGGATGGAGTGGGTCTGGGTAGGGTGTTCTTTCGGAGGGTGGATGCAGACCCGATGGACCAAATGGCCTCCTTCTGCATTGTAGGGATTCTGTGATAATAGTCCATGAACCCGCCTCAAAGCACCTTGAGATGTTTTACTTGGTGAAAGGCATGAGATAAATGGAAGTTATATTAAAACATGCTGCTGTGCAGAGAGACCTGGGTGTGCTAGTGCATGAGTCGCAAAACGTTGGTTTGCAGGTGCAACAGGTGATTAAGAAGGCAAATGGAATTTTGTCCTTCATTGCTAGAGGGATGGAGTTTAGGACTAGGGAGGTTATGCTGCAATTGTTAAAGGTGTTAGTGAGGCCACACCTGGAGTATTGTGTTTAGTTTTGGTCTCCTTACCAGAGAAAGGAAGTACTGGCGCTGGAGGGTGTGCAGAGGAGATTCACTAGGTTAATCCCAGAGCTGAGGGGGTTGGATTACGAGGAGAGGTTGAGTAGACTGGGACTGTACTCGTTGGAATTTAGAAGAATGAGGGGGGATCTTATAGAAACATATAAAATTATGAAGGGAATAGATAGGATAGATGCGGGCAGGTTGTTTCCACTGGCGGGTGAAAGCAGAACTAGGGGGCATAGCCTCAAAATAAGGGGAAGTAGATTTAGGACTGAGTTGAGGAGGAACTTCTTCACCCAAAGGGTTGTGAATCTATGGAATTCCTTGCCCAGTGAAGCAGTTGAGACTCCTTCATTAAATGTTTTTAAGATAAAGATAGATAGTTTTTTGAAGAATAAAGGGATTAAGGGTTATGGTGTTCGGGCCGGAAAGTGGAGCTGAGTCCACAAAAGATCAGCCATGATCTCATTGAATGGTGGAGCAGGCTCGAGGGGCCAGATGGCCTACTCCTGCTCCTAGTTCTATGTTTATTGTTGAAATCAATGGACATGAAAGAAAGTGGAGGAGATTTTTTAAAACTGGGTTCCCAATCTGACAGTTAAAATTTACCCACGGGGAGGAGTACAGCCCCGTTGTGAATTTGGGGCAGGGAGGATACCAATTTCACGTCGCAGCACCGGACATGGGATATAATTTGCTCTCCTGCCCACATTTACATTTACCCCGTGGTTTAATTTTGGCTGCTGAATGGAGATCATCAGAAATTTCAGAACTTCGCAAGGACATAGACCATAAGACACAGGAGCAGAATTAAGCCATTCGGCCCATTCAGTCTGCTGCGCCATTCAGTCATGGCTAATATGGTTCTCATCCCCTTATTAATCAAGAACCTTGTAGGAAAAATGAGAACCAGAGAACACAATCTCAGACTAAAGGGACGGTCCTTTAAAACAGAGACGAGGAGGAATTTCCTCAGCCAGAGGGTGGTGAATCTGTGGAACTCTTTGCCGCAGAAGGCTGTGGAGGCCAAATCACTTGAGTGTCTTTAAGACAGAGATAGATAGGTTCTTGATCATTAAGGGGATCAGGGGTTATGGGGAGAAGGCAGGAGAATGGGGATGAGAAAAATATCAGCCATGATTGAATGGCGGAGCAGACTCGATGGGCCGAGTGGCCTAATTCTGCTCCTATGTCTTATGGTCTTAACCTATCAATCTCTGTTTTAAAGACACTCAATGATTTGGCCTCCACAGTCTTCTGTGGTAAAGAGTTCCACAGATTCACCACACTCTGGCTGGAGAAATTCCTCCTCATCTCTGTTTAAGAACAAAGAACAAAGAAAATTACAGCACAGGAACAGGCCCTTCGGCCCTCCCAGCCTGCGCCGATCCAGATCCTTTATCTAAACCTGTCGCCTATTTTCCAAGGATCTACTTCCCTCTGTTCCCCGCCTGTTCATATATCTGTCTAGATGCATCTTGAATGATGCTATCGTGCCCTCCTCTACCACCTCCGCTGGCAAAGCGTTCCAGACACCCACCACCCTCTGCGTAAAAAACTTTCCACGCACATCTCCCTTAAACTTTCCCCATCTCACCTTGAAATCGTGACCCCTTGTAATTGACACCCCCACTCTTGGAAAAAGCTTGTTGCTATCCACCCTGTCCGTACCTCTCGTAATTTTGTAGATCTCAATCAGGTCCCCCCTCAACCTCCGTCTTTCCAACGAAAACAATCCTAATCTACTCAACCTTTCTTCATAGCTAGCGCCCTCCATACCAGGCAACATCCTGGTGAACCTCCTCTGCACCCTCTCTAAAGCGTCCACATCCTTCTGGTAATGTGGCGACCAGAACTGCACGCAGTATTCCAAATGTGGCCTAACCAAAATCCTATACAACTGTAACATGACCTGCCAACTCTTGTACTCAATACCCCGTCCGATGAAGGCAAGCATGCTGTATGCCTTCTTGACCACTCTATCAACCTGCGTTGCCACCTTCAGGATACAATGGACCTGAACTCCCAGATCTCTCTGTACATCAATTTTCCCCAGGACTCTTCCATTGACCGTATAGTCCGCTCTTGAATTGGATCTTTCAAAATGTATCAACTCGCATTTGCCTGGAGTGAACTCCATCTGCCATCTCTCTGCCCAACTCTCCAATCGATCTATATTTTGCTGTATTCTCTGACAATCCCCCTCGCTATCTGCAACTCCACCAATCTTAGTATCATCTGCAAACTTGCTAATCAGACCACCTATACCTTCGTCCAGATCATTTATGTATATCACAAACAACAGTGGTCTGAGCATGGATCCCTGTGGAACACCACTAGTCACCTTTCTCCATTTTGAGACACTCCCTTCCACCACTACTCTCTGTCTCCTGTTGCCCAGCCAATTCTTTATCCATCCAGCTAGTACACCCTGAACCCCATGCGACTTCACTTTTTCCATCACCCTGCCATGGGAAACTTTGTCAAACGCCTTACTGAAGTCCATGTATATGACATCTACAGCCCTTCCCTCATCAATTAACTTTGTCACTTCATCAAAGAATTCTATTAGGTTTGTAAGACATGACCTTCCCTACACAAAACCATGCTGCCTATCACTGATAAGTCTATTTTCTTCCAAATGTGACTAGATCCTATCCCTCTGTATCTTCTCCAACAGTTTGCCTACCACTGACGTCAAGCTCACAGGTCTATAGTTCCCTGGATTATCCCTGCTACCCTTCTTAAACAAAGGGACAACATTAGCAATTCTCCAGTCCTCCGGGACCTCACCCGTGCTCAAGGATGCTGCAAAGATATCTGTTAAGGCCCCAGCTATTTTGTCCCTCGCTTCCCTCAGTAACCTGGGATAGATCCCATACTGACCTGGGGACTTGTCCACCTTAATGCCTTTTAGAATACCCAAAACTTCCCCCTTCCTTATGCCGACTTGACCTAGAGTATTTAAACATCCATCCCTAACCTCAACATCCGTCATGTCCCTCTCCTTGGTGAATACCGATGCAAAGTACTCATTAAGAATCTCACCCATTTCCTCTGACTCCACGCATAAATTCCCTCTTTTGTCTTTGAGTGGGCCAATCCTTTCTCTGGTTACCCTCTTGCTCCTTAGATACGAATAAAAGGCATTGGGATTTTCCTTAACCCTGTTAGCCAAAGATATTTCATGACCCCTTTTAGCCCTCTTTATTGCGCGTTTGAGATTTGTCCTACTTTCCCGATATTCCTCCAAAGCTTCATCAGTTTTAAGTCGCCTAGATCTTATGTATGCTTCCATTTTCATCTTAGCTAGTCTCACAATTCCACCCGTCATCCATGGTTCCCTAATCTTGCCATTTCTATCCCTCATTTTCACAGGGACATGTCTGTCCTGCACTCTAATCAACCTTTCCTTAAAAGACTCCCACATTTCAAATGTGGATTTACCCTTAAACAGCTGCTCCCAATCCACATTCCCTAGCTCCTGCCGAATTTTGTTATACTTGGCCTATTCCCAATTTAACACTCTTCCTTTAGGACCACTCTCGTCTTTGTCCATGAGTATTCTAAAACTTACAGAATTGTGATCACTATTCCCAAAGTAATCACCGACTGAAACTTTAACCACCTGGCCGGGATCATTCCCCAATACCAGGTCCAGTATGGCCCCTTTCAGAGTTACATACTGCTCTAAAAAACTCTCCTGGATGCTCTTTACAAATTCTGCTCCAACTACGCCTCCAACACTACATGAGTCCCATTCAATGCTGGGGAAGTTAAAATCTCCCATCACGACCACCCTATTGCTCCTACATTTTTCTATAATCTGTCCACATATTTGTACCTCTATTTCATGCTTGCTTTTGGGAGGCCTGTAGTAAAGTCCCAACAATGTTACTGCACCCTTCCTATTTCTTAGCTCTACCCATATTGCCTCAGTGCTCGAATCCTCCATAGTGCCCTCCTTAATCACAGCTGTGATATCATCTCTGACCAGTAATGCAACTCCTCCACTCCTTTTACTTCCCTCTCTATCCCTCCTGAAGCATCTGTACCCTGGGATATTTAGTTGCCAGTCTTGCCCTTCCCTCAACCAAGTCTCAGTAATACCAATAACATCATATTCCCAGGTACTAATCCAAGCCCTAAGTTCATCTGCCTTACCTGCTACACTTCTCGCATTAAAACAAATGCACCTCAGACCACCTATCCCTTTGCGTTCATCATCTCTTCCCTGTCTACTCTTCCCCTTAGTCACAATGAGTTTATTATCTAGTACCTTACTGGCTTTAGTTGCTGCCTCTTCCCTGACCTCTAACTTCCTCATCTGGTTCCCATCCCCCTGCCACATTAGTTTAAAACCTCCCCAACAGTGTTAAAGGGTCGTCCCTTCAGTCTGAGATTGTGTATTCTCCTGCCAGTGGAAACATCCTCTCCACGTCCACTCTATCCAAGCCTCGCAGTATCCTGTAAGTTTCAATGAGATCCCCCCTCATTCTTCTAAACTTCATGGAGTCAGACCCAGAGTCCTCAAGCGTTCCTCATACGACAAGTCCTTCATTCTGGGGATCATTCTTGTGAACCTCCTCTGGACCCTCTCCAAGGCCAGCACATCCTTCCTTGGATACGGGGCCCAAAACTGCTAATTGGAATAGGGGGACAGGTGGCACATGGAGTTCAATGCTGAGAAATACAAAGTTATTCATTTTGATAGAAAGAACATGGAGAGACAATATAAAATAAGGGGGTAAAAATCTAAAGGGTGTGCAGGAGCAGCGGGACCTGGGTGTGCAGGTGTATAATTTGTTGGAAGGTGACAGAACAGGTTGAGAGAGCGGTTAATAAAAAATATAGCATCCTGGGTTTTATTAACAGGGACACAAGAGCAAAGAGGTTACTGTCGATTGTTGTAAAAACCCATCTGGTTCACTGATGTCTGTTAGGGAGGGAAATCTCCCATCCTTACCTGGTCTGGCCTACATGCGACTCCAGACCCACAGCAATGTGGTTGACTCTTCAATGCCCCCTGAAATGAAGGGCACTGAGGGACTGGCAACAAACATTGGTCTAGCCAGTGACGCCTACATACCATAAATGAATTTGGGGAAAAAAAGGCAATGCTGAACTAGTCTAAGACACTAGTTAGGTGGAGTACTGTGTCCACTTCTGGGCGGCGTACTCCAGGAAGGATGTGAAAGCATCAGAGAGTGCCGAAAAGATTCAGAAGAATGGCTCCTGGGGCGTGGAACGTCAGTTACGGAGATGCCTTGGAGCAGTTAGGACTGTTTTCCTTAAGGGAAAAGAAAGCCGGGAGGAGATTTGGTAAAGCTGTTCAAAATCATGAGGAGTCTGGACAGAGTGGACAGGGAGAAAACGTTCCCGCTTGTGAAAGGATCGAGAATGAGTGGCCTGACAGGACAGGGAAATTGCAGCTACGAGGAAAGATTCGATAGGCGAGGGTTGTCCTCCTTCGAACAGAGGTGGCGGAAGGGTGACACAACTGAGGTGCACAAAATTACGAGGGGCCTGGATAGGGTAGACAAGAAACACCAGCTTTCCCTCGCGGAGGAGTCAATTATCAGGGAGTATAAGATATATTGTACCAATAATTTATTGTACCAGGGACTTCCGGGTGGGGCGATGACCAGCTGAGTCGCACGTTTCGGCAGCTCCCGGTGGAACGGACTTTTGGGCTCTTAATAAGAGCCCCAACGGCAATTTTAACGGCTAAAAGTACTGTGCGGTGAACCAGAAGGGAATCCCCCCTGGATACGGATGAAAAAAGGAGAGGAAGGTGGCCGGATTGCGGTGGATCCTTTAGAGCAGCGGCAAGGAAGGCAAGCAAAAACCAAGATGGCGTCGGAAGGTGGCAGTTTAATATGGGGCCCTGAACAACACGAGTTTTTCAAACGCTGCGTGGAAGAACTCAAAAAGGAAATGAAGAAGGAGCTGTTGGCCCCGATATTACAGGCGATCAAAGGGCTAAAGGAGGAACAAAAGACCCAGGAGCGGGAGCTTCGGGTCGTGAAGGCAAAGGCAGCCGAGAATGAGGACGACATACAGGGCCTGGTGGTGAAGACGGAGATGCACGAGGCACACCATAAAATATGTGTGGAAAGGCTGGAGGTGCTGGAGAACAACGCGAGGAGGAACAACCTAAGGATTCTTGGTCTTCCTGAAGGTGTGGAGGGAGCGGACGTCGGGGCATATGTGAGCACGATGCTGCACTCGTTAATGGGAGCGGAGGCCCCGGCGGGTCCACTGGAGGTGGAGGGAGCATACCGAGTGATGGCGCGAGGACCGAGAGCAGGAGAAATTCCGAGAGCCATAGTGGTGAGATTCCTCCGTTTTAAGGACAAAGAGATGGTCCTTAGATGGGCAAAGAAAACTCGGAGCAGTAAGTGGGAGAAGGCGGAGATTCGCGTATACCAAGACTGGAGTGCGGAGGTGGCGAGAAGGAGGGCGAGCTTTAATTGGGCCAAGGCGGTGCTTCACAAAAAGAAGATAAAATTCGGAATGCTGCAACCGGCAGGACTGTGGGTCACATATCAAGGGAGGCACCACTACTTTGAGACGGCGGATGAGACGTGGACTTTTATCGTGGAAGAAAAATTGGAATGAGTGGGTTACTTTTTTAAAAAAAAGAACGTTTGAAACAAAGTGGTGGGGCGAGTATGGGGGGCGAAGAGGGGGGTAAAAAGGGGGGAAAGAGGAGTTTTATGTTATTAATCCTGCGATGTGGTAACTTTTCTCTCTTCCACAGGAGGTGGTGGGGAGAGGAAAGGAGGTGGAGGAGATGGGGCGTTGGCCATTGGGGGCGGGGCCAAGGGGGAAGCGCGGGCTCGGTTCCCGCGCTATGATAATCATGGCGGGAATAGGGAAGCAGGAAGGAGGGGGCGTCGCACGGTGCGAGCCGAGGTCACGGGGGGAAGCCGAGGTCGGCCAGAGTTTGCTGACTTCTGGGAGCAACATGGGGGGTGTAACTACGCTAGCGAGGGGGGTGGGAGGGGGGAATTATTGGGATGCTGCTGCTGGGGAGAGGGGGGAGCTGGCATGGGGTGGGATGGGCGGGGGAGCACCGCCTGGGGGGGACACAGCTGCGTGGGAACCGGGTGAGGAGCTGGAAAAAGGGGATGCTAATCGACAAGGGGGGGGGGGTAAAAAGCCCCCCAACCCGGCTGATCACGTGGAACGTGAGAGGGCTGAACGGGCCGATAAAGAGGGCACGGGTACTCGCACACCTTAAGAAACTTAAGGCAGACGTGGTTATGTTACAGGAAACGCACTTGAAACTGATAGACCATGTGAGACTACGCAAAGGTTGGGTGGGGCAGGTGTTCCATTCGGGGCTAGATGCGAAAAACAGGGGGGTGGCTATATTAGTGGGGAAGCGGGTAATGTTTGAGGCAAAGACTATAGTGGCGGATAGCGGGGGCAGAAACGTGATGGTGAGTGGCAAACTACAGGGGGAGACGGTGGTTTTGGTAAACTTATATGCCCCGAACTGGGATGATGCCAATTTTATGAGGCGTATGCTAGGACGCATCCCGGACCTAGAGGTGGGAAAGTTGGTAATGGGGGGAGATTTCAATACGGTGTTGGAACCAGGGCTGGACAGGTCGAGGTCTAGGACTGGAAGGAGGCCGGCAGCAGCCAAGGTGCTTAAAGATTTTATGGAGCAGATGGGAGGAGTAGACCCGTGGAGATTTAGCAGACCTAGGAGTAAGGAGTTTTCGTTTTTCTCCTATGTCCACAAAGTCTATTCGCGAATAGACTTTTTTGTTTTGGGAAGGGCGTTGATCCCGAAGGTGAGGGGAACGGAGTATACAGCTATAGCCATTTCGGATCACGCTCCACATTGGGTGGACTTGGAGATAGGGGAGGAAACAGAAGGGCGCCCACCCTGGAGAATGGACATGGGACTAATGGCAGATGAGGGGGTGTGTCTAAGGGTGAGGGGGTGCACTGAAAAGTACTTGGAACTCAATGATAATGGGGAGGTCCAGGTGGGAGTGGTCTGGGAGGCGCTGAAGGCAGTGGTTAGAGGGGAGCTGATATCAATAAGGGCACATAAAGGAAAGCAGGAGAGTAGGGAACGGGAGCGGTTGCTGCAAGAAGTTTTGAGGGTGGACAGGCAATATGCGGAGGCACCGGAGGAGGGACTGTACAGGGAAAGGCAAAGGCTACACGTAGAATTTGACTTGCTGACAACGGGTACTGCAGAGGCACAATGGAGGAAGGCACAGGGTGTACAGTATGAATATGGGGAGAAGGCGAGCAGGTTGCTGGCCCACCAATTGAGGAAAAGGGGAGCAGCGAGGGAAATAGGGGGTGTGAGGGATGAGGAAGGAGAGATGGAGTGGGGAGCGGAGAGAGTGAATGGAGTGTTCAAGGCATTTTATAAAAAATTATACGAAGCTCAACCCCCGGATGGGAGGGAGAGAATGATGGGCTTTCTGGACCGGCTGGAATTTCCCAAGGTGGAGGAGCAGGAAAGGGTGGGACTGGGAGCACAGATTGAAATAGAGGAAGTAGTGAAAGGAATTAGGAGCATGCAGGCGGGGAAGGCTCCGGGACCGGATGGATTCCCAGTTGAATTTTACAGGATATATGTGGACTTGCTCGCCCCGCTACTGATGAGGACCTTTAATGAGGCAAAGGAAAGGGGACAGCTGCCCCTGACTATGTCTGAGGCAACGATATCGCTTCTCCTAAAGAAGGAAAAGGACCCGCTGCAATGCGGGTCCTATAGACCTATTTCCCTCCTAAATGTAGACGCTAAGATTCTGGCCAGGGTAATGGCAATGAGGATAGAGGATTGTGTCCCGAGGGTGGTCCATGAGGACCAAACTGGGTTTGTGAAGGGGAGACAGCTGAATACGAATATACGGAGGCTGCTAGGGGTAATGATGATGCCCCCACCAGAGGGGGAATCGGAGATAGTGGTGGCGATGGATGCCGAGAAAGCATTTGATAGAGTGGAGTGGGATTATCTGTGGGAGGTGCTGAGGAGATTTGGTTTTGGAGATGAGTATGTTGGATGGGTGCAGCTGTTGTATAGGGCCCCAGTGGCGAGTGTGGTCACGAATGGACGGGGATCTGCATACTTTCGGCTCCATACAGGGACAAGGCAGGGATGCCCTCTGTCCCCATTACTGTTTGCACTGGTGATTGAGCCCCTGGCAATAGCATTGAGGGGTTCCAAGAAGTGGAGGGGAGTACTTAGAGGAGAAGAACACCGGGTATCTCTGTATGCGGATGATTTGTTGTTATATGTAGCGGACCCGGTGGAGGGGATGCCAGAGTTAATGCGGACACTGCGGGAGTTTGGAGAATTCTCAGGATATAAACTGAACATGGGGAAAAGTGAGTTGTTTGTGGTGCATCCAGGGGAGCAGAGCAGAGAAATAGAGGACTTTCCGCTGAGGAAGGTAACAAGGGACTTTCGTTACTTGGGGATCCAGATAGCCAAGAATTGGGGTACATTGCATAGGTTAAATTTAACGCGATTGGTGGAACAAATGGAGGAGGACTTCAATAGATGGGACATGGTATCCCTGTCACTGGCAGGGAGGGTGCAGGCGGTTAAAATGGTAGTCCTCCCGAGATTCCTCTTTGTGTTTCAGTGCCTCCCGGTGGTGATCACGAAGGCTTTTTTCAAAAGGATCGAAAAGAGTATCATGAGTTTTGTGTGGGCCGGGAAGACCCCGAGAGTGAGGAAGGGATTCTTACAGCGTAGTAGGGATAGGGGGGGACTGGCACTACTGAGCCTAAGTGAGTACTACTGGGCCGCCAATATCTCAATTGTGAGTAAGTGGATGGGAGAAGAGGAGGGAGCGGCGTGGAAGAGATTGGAGAGGGCGTCCTGTAGGGGGACTAGCCTACAAGCTATGGTGATGGCCCCATTGCCGTTCTCACCGAAGAAATACACCACAAGCCCGGTGGTGGTGGCGACTTTGAAAATTTGGGGACAGTGGAGACGGCATAGGGGAAAGAAGGGAGCCTTGGTGGGGTCCCCGATAAGAAATAACCATAGATTTGCCCCGGGGAGAATGGATGGGGATTTGGAATATGGCAAAGAGCAGGAGTAACGCAACTGAAAGATCTGTTTGTGGATGGGAAGTTCGCAAGTCTGGGAGCGCTGACCGAGAAATATGGATTGCCCCAAGGGAATGCATTCCGGTATATGCAACTGAGGGCTTTTGCGAGGCAACAGGTGAGGGAATTCCCGCAGCTCCCAATGCATGAGGTGCAGGACAGAGTGATCTCAAAGACATGGGTGGGGGACGGTAAGGTGTCAGATATATATAGGGAAATGAGGGACGAGGGGGAGATTATGGTAGATGAGCTGAAAGGGAAATGGGAAGAAGAGCTGGGGGAGGAGATTGAGGAGGGGCTGTGGGCTGATGCCCTAAGTAGGGTAAACTCATCGTCCTCGTGTGCCAGGCTAAGCCTGATACAATTTAAGGTGTTACACAGGGCGCATATGACTGGAGCACGGCTCAGTAAATTTTTTGGGGTAGAGGATAGGTGTGCGAGATGCTCGAGAAGCCCAGCGAATCACACCCACATGTTTTGGTCATGTCCGGCCCTACAGGGGTTCTGGGTGGGGGTGACAAAGGTGCTTTCGAAAGTAGTGGGGGTCCAGGTCGAACCAAGCTGGGGGTTGGCTATATTTGGGGTTGCACAAGAGCCGGGAGTGCAGGAGGCGAGAGAGGCCGATGTTTTGGCCTTTGCGTCCCTAGTAGCCCGGCGCAGGATACTGTTGATGTGGAAGGAAGCCAAGCCCCCGGGGGTGGAGACCTGGATAAATGACATGGCAGGGTTTATAAAGCTGGAACGGATTAAGTTCGTCCTAAGGGGATCGGCTCAAGGGTTCACCAGGCAGTGGCAACCGTTCGTCGAATACCTCACAGAAAGATAGAGGGAATGGAAAAGAAGAAGGCAGCAGCAGCAGCCCGGGGGGGGGGGGGGGGGAAAGAGGGAGGAACCAGAAGGACTCTCAGGGTTGTTAATATATATGTATAATATGTATAGGTCGTTGCTATAAATAATTGTATATTGGACTGTTAAATCATATTTTTGGAGAGTGTTTATCTGAGACAAGGCAGTTGCCATTTAGTTTTAGTTTTTGTTATATATTATTTATTCTTTGTTTATAAAACAGGTCATTGTTATTTATACTGTTATATTATTGTGTAAAGGATACACAATGTACTGTGATGGTTGACCAAAAATTTTCAATAAAATATTTAAAAAAAAAAAAATTTATTGTACCAAAGAAGATAATTTATTATACCAAATATTCCCCAATCGGAAACCCTGGCTCAACCAAAAGGTTCGCTCCCTGCTGAAGTTCCGGATGGAGGTGTTCAAGTCTGACGACCCTGACCTATATAAGAAATCCAGGTACGACGTACGGAAAGCCATCAGGGATGCAAAACGACAATACCGGATCAAACCAGAGTCCCAGGCCAACGACACTAACCCGCGCCGACTATGGCAGGGCCTACACAAGATCACAGACTATAAAGCAAGGCCAGGCGGAATATCTGGCGCTAGAGCATCCCTACCCAATGATCTGAACAAGTTTTATGCCCGCTTTGAGCAGTCAGTCAATGTATCAGTGCCGCCCGCTCCCGCCCGCTCCAACAGCCCTGGACACACCCATACCCACTATTAGAGCCTCAGAGGTAAGAGCTGCCCTCTTCAAAGTGAATCCGCGGAAAGCGACAGGCCCCGACGGAGTCCCTGGGCGAGCACTCAGAGCCTGCACAGACCAGCTGGCGAGTGTATTTGCAGATATCTTCACCACCTCACTCCTCTGCTCCAAGGTCCCCACCTCCTCAAGAAGACCACCATAATACCAGTACCAAAGAAGACCAAGGTAGCCTGCCTCAACGACTACCGACCGGTGGCCCTGACGTCTGTTATCATGAAATGCTTTGAGTGGCTAATCATGAGACGGATCACTGCCAGCCTCCTAGACGGTCTCGATCCACTGCAGTTTGTCTATCACCGCAACCGGTCCACAGCAGACGCCATCTCACTGGCTCGGCAATCAACACTCGAACACCTCGACAACATGGACACCTATTAAGACTGCTGTTCACAGACTACAGCTCCGCCTTCAACACCATTATCCCACCAGGACTAATAACCAAACTCTGCAACCTTGGACTTGACCGCTCCCTGTGCAGCTGGATCCTCGACTCGCTCACCAACCGACCGCAATCTGTCAGGATAGGCAACAGCACCTCCTCCACAATGGTCCTCAACACCAGGGCCCCGCAAGGATGTGTGCTCAGTCCTCTACTGTACTCCCGATACACACATGACTGTGTGGCAAGAATTAACTCCAACTCAATCTTTAAATTTGCAGATGATACGACTGTGGTGGGTCGTATCTCAAACAGCGACGAATCAGACTACAGGAGGGAGATAAATCACTTGGTTGCATGGTGTACCGAAAACAACCTCTCTCTAAATGTTGGAAAGACCAAGGAACTGATCATCGACTTCAGGAAGCGTAGCACGACACACACTCCCGTCTGCATCAATGGCTCCGAAGTGGAGATGGTCGATAACTTTTAAGTTCCTGGGGGTCACCATCACCAACAGTCTGTCCTGGTCCACTCACGTTGATGCAACAGTCAGGAAAGCCCAACAACGTCTCTACTTCCTACGGAAGCTAAAGAAATTTGGCATGTCTGCATCGACTCTCACAAATGTCTACAGATTTGCGACAGAGAGCATCCTATCCGGCTGCATCGCAGCCTGCTATGGCAACTGCTCAGTCCAAGACCGCAAGAAACTGCAGACTGCGGTGAACTCAGCCTAACGCATCACACAAACTTGCCGCCCCCACATTGATTCTGTATACACCTCTCGCTTCCTCAGGAAGGTAGACGGCATTTTCAGAGACCCCTCCCACCCAGACATTGCCTTCTTCCAGACCCTTCCATCAGGCAGAAGGTACAGAAGTCTGAAGACCCGCATATCCAGACATAGGAACAGCTTCTTCCCCACAGCTGCAAGACTCCTCAACGACTCCCCCTCGGACTGATCTGATCCCTGTAAGAACATATTCACGATGCCCTATGCTGCTCTTGCTCATGTATTTGCTTTGTTTGGCCCTTGTTCCGCACTGTAACCAATCACTGTCTGTCGATGTACCATTTGTCAATGTTCTGTGTTGATTATTCTCGTCTACTATGTATGTACCGTGTACGTTCCCTCGGCCGCAGAAAAATACTTCTCACTGTACTTCGGAACGTGACAATAAATCAAATCAAATCAGATTTACGGCGATTCAGAATAAAGATTATAGGGGTTTGAGGAAGAATTTTACACATAGAGCGGCGGGTGTTTGGAGTTTGTTGCCTGAATGGTGCTGGAGGTTGAAACACTCAACGCACTGAAAAAGGTCCCTGGATCTGCATCTGAAGTGCTGAAGGCTACGGAGCAGGTTCTGGAAAGTGGGATTAAAATGAATAAGCTAAATTCAGAACTTGCCGATGGCAACAGGTAGGACAAGGTCACACAAAAAGCAGCTCCCGCTACGGTCTTTGTTTTTTGGGGCTTTCTCTCCAGTTCCTGGGGAATTTGCCCATCTGTTGGTGGAGATGTGTCGAACTCAATGAAGGAGGTTGGTGGCAGGCAGATTTCAGGGGGTGACCCTTCAACAAAACCAAAAAGCCCGCGATTAATAATAATAATCGCTTATTGTCACAAGTAGGCTTCAAAGAAGTTACTGTGAAAAGCCCCTAGTCACCACATCCCGGCGCCTGTTCGGGGAGGCTGGTACGGGAATTGAACCCGCGCTGCTGCTTTGTTCTGCATTACAAGCCAGCTGTATAGTCCACTGTGCTAAACCAGCCCCTAGCTCAGTGAGGGGGAAGGTGGCGAACCAGCCTCGGGTCTGGCTGTTCATTTCAGTGGAAACGCTGACTGAGGAGATGGCGCAGGAGTTTGAAAAACAGTTTGCAAAGTATTTTGATGATGGAAACCCTTCAGCGGTCACTTGAGGACTCACCTGGCCCGATTCGGGAGAAGCTGGAAACAACCTGGGAGGCGGTGAAGGAGCACAGAGAGATGCTGAAGGGGGTGGAGGCAGCCTTGCCGCGCACTGGTGATTGAATCACCTCTTTGGGAGCGAAGAGTTTGCTGGTGGAGGAACAAGACTCTTGTGGACAAAGGAGAACTTGGTGAACCTCGGAATTGTGGGGTTATCGGAAGGGGTGGAGGGCCCGAAGCCAACTGAATACTTTTCTTAGATTTTTGCCAAGCTTCTGGAAGGGGGGGGTGGTGTGCGTGCGGGAGGAGAGAGAGAGAGAAAGTTGGGCAATTGTCCCCTGCTGAGTCGGATCGGGCCCACCGAGGACTCCGGTGGAAGCCTCGGGCGAATGAGCCGCCGCGAGCAGTGATTATTGGATTCCAGAGCTTCCAGGAGAACAAAGAACAGGAGCGGGTTCTGCAATGGACCAAAGTGAATCGAGACTCAAGGTGGGAAGGAAGCATCATCAGGACATACCAAGATATCAGAGCAGCGTTGGCGAAGCGACGCGCAGCTTTTAATAAGGCGAAGTCAGCGCTGTTCAGGTGTGGAGTCAGGTTTGGTGTACCCTGCGTGGCGGTGAGTGTGACTTTTCGGTCAAAAGATAATTTTTTCCAATACAATCTAAGCTTTTGTCAAGGAGCATGGACTTGGACTTGATTGGCTGGGTTCGATTGGAATTTTATTGGGGCCGTGTGGGAGGGGTTGGTTTGAGATGCGTTATAGTTTGTATCCACTGTATGTTTGGGATTGAGGGGGCTATGGTTGTCGGGGGGAGGGACATGTTGGTTAGCAACATGATGGGGAATACAAGTATTGTAAGGGTTGATGGGAAATGTTCAGACTGGAGTCCAGTTACTAGTGGTGTACCACAAGGATCTCTTTTGGGGCCACTGCGGTTTGTCATTTTTATAAATGACCTGGAGGAGGGCGTAGAAGGACGGGTGAGTAAATTTGCAGATGACACTAAAGTCGGTGGAGTTGTGGACAGTGCGGAAGGATGTTACAAGTTACAGAGGGACATAGATAAGCTGCAGCGCTGGGCTGAGAGGTGGCAAATGGAGTTTAATGCAAAAAGTGTGAGGTGATTCATTTTGGAAGGAATAACAGGAAGACTAAGTACTGGGCTAATGGTAAGATTCTTGGTAGTGTGGATGAGCAGAGAGATCTCGGTGTCCATGTACATAGATCCCTGAAAGTTGCAACCCAGGTTGAGAGGGTTGTTAAGAAGGCGTACGGTGTGTTAGCCTTTATTGGTAGAGGGATTGAGTTTCGGAGACATGAGGTCATGTTGCAGCTGTACAAAACTCTGGTGTGGCCGCATTTGGAGTATTGCGTGCAATTCTGGTCGCCGCATTACAAAGAACAAAGAACAAAGAAATGTACAGCACAGGAACAGGCCCTTCGGCCCTCCAAGCCCGTGCCGACCATACTGCCCGACTAAACTACAATCTTCTACACTTCCTGGGTCCGTATCCTTCTATTCCCATCCTATTCATATATTTGTCAAGATGCCCCTTAAATGTCCCTATCGTCCCTGCCTCCACTACCTCCTCCGGTAGTGAGTTCCAGGCACCCACTACCCTCTGCGTAAAAAACTTGCCACTACCCTCTGCGTAAAAAACTTGCCTCGTACATCTACTCTAAACTTTGCCCCTCTCACCTTAAACCTATGCCCCCTAGTAATTGACCCCTCTACCCTGGGGAAAAGCCTCTGACTATCCACTCTGTCTATGCCCCTCATAATTTTGTATACCTCTATCAGGTCGCCCCTCAACCTCCTTCGTTCCAGTGAGAACAAACCGAGTTTATTCAATCGCTCCTCATAGCTTATGCCCTCCATACCAGGCAACATTCTGGTAAATCTCTTCTGCACCCTCTCTAAAGCCTCCACATCCTTCTGGTAGTGTGGCGACCAGAATTGAACACTATACTCCAAGTGTGGCCTAACTAAGGTTCTATACAGCTGCAACATGACTTGCCAATTCTTATACTCAATGCCCCGGCCAATGAAGGCAAGCATGCCGTATGCCTTCTTGACTACCTTCTCCACCTGTGTAGCCCCTTTCAGTGATCTGTGGACCTGTACTCCTAGATCTCTTTGACTTTCAATACTCTTGAGGGTTCTACCATTCACTGTATATTCCCTACCTGCATTAGCCCTTCCAAAATGCATTACCTCACATTTGTCCAGGTTAAACTCCATCTGCCATCTCTCCGCCCAAGTCTCCAGACAATCTAAATCCTGCTGTATCCTCAGACAGTCCTCATCGCTATCCGCAATTCCACCAACCTTTGTGTCGTCTGCAAACTTACTAATCAGACCAGTTACATTTTCCTCCAAATCATTTATATATACTACAAAGAGCAAAGGTCCCAGCACTGATCCCTGTGGAACACCACTGGTCACAGCCCTCCAATTAGAAAAGCATCCCTCCATTGCTACCCTCTGCCTTCTATGGCCTAGCCAGTTCTGTATCCACCTTGCCAGTTCACCCCTGATCCCGTGTGACTTCACCTTTTGTACTAGTCTACCATGAGGGACCTTGTCAAAGGCCTTACTGAAGTCCATATAGACAACATCTACTGCCCTACCTGCATCAATCATCTTAGTGACCTCCTCGAAAAACTCTATCAAGTTAGTGAGACACGACCTCCCCTTCACAAAACCGTGCTGCCTCTCACTAATACGTCCATTTGCTTCCAAATGGGAGTAGATCCTGTCTCGAAGAATTCTCTCCAGTAATTTCCCTACCACTGAAGTAAGGCTCACCGGCCTATAGTTCCCGGGATTATCCCTGCCACCCTTCTTAAACAGAGGAACAACATTGGCTATTCTCCAGTCCTCCGGGACATCCCCTGAAGACAGCGAGGATCCAAAGATTTCTGTCAAGGCCTCAGCAATTTCCTCTCCAGCCTCCTTCAGTATTCTGGGGTAGATCCCATCCGGCCCTGGGGACTTATCTACCTTAATATTTTTTAAGACACCCAACACCTCGTCTTTTTGGATCACAATGTGACCCAGGCTATCTACACCCCCTTCTCCAGACTCAACATCTACCAATTCCTTCTCTTTGGTGAATACTGATGCAAAGTATTCATTTAGTACCTCGCCCATTTCCTCTGGCTCCACACATAGATTCCCTTGCCTATCCTTCAGTGGGCCAACCCTTTCCCTGGCTACCCTCTTGCTTTTTATGTAAGTGTAAAAAGCCTTGGGATTTTCCTTAACCCTATTTGCCAATGACTTTTCATGACCCCTTCTAGCCCTCCTGACTCCTTGCTTAAGTTCCTTCCTACTTTCCTTATATGCCACACAGGCTTCGTCTGTTCCCAGCCTTTTAGCCCTGACAAATGCCTCCTTTTTCTTTTTGACGAGGCCTACAATATCACTCGTCAACCAAGGTTCCCGAAAATTGCCGTATTTATCTTTCTTCCTCACAGGAACATGCCTGTCCTGTATTCCTTTCAACTGACACTTGAAAGCCTCCCACATGTCAGATGTTGATTTGCCCTCAAACATCCGCCCCCAATCTATGTTCTTCAGTTCCCGCCTAATATTGTTATAATTAGCCTTCCCCCAGTTTAGCACATTCATCCTCGGACCACTCTTATCCTTGTCCACCAGTACTTTAAAACTTACTGAATTGTGGTCACTGTTACCGAAATGCTCCCCTACTGAAACATCTACCACCTGGCCGGGCTCATTCCCCAATACCAGGTCCAGTACCGCCCCTTCCCTAGTTGGACTGTTTACATATTGTTTTAAGAAGCCCTCCTGGATGCTCCTTACAAACTCTGCCCCGTCTAAGCCCCTGGCACTAAGTGAGTCCCAGTCAATATTGGGGAAGTTGAAGTCTCCCATCACCACAACCCTGTTGTTTTTACTCTTTTCCAAAATCTGTCTACCTATCTGCTCCTCTATCTCCCGCTGGCTGTTGGGAGGCCTGTAGTATACCCCCAACATTGTGACTGCACCCTTCTTATTCCTGATCTCTACCCATATAGCCTCACTGCCCTCTGAGGTGTCCTCTCGCTGTATAGCTGTGATACTCTCCTGAACAAGTAGCGCAACTCCGCCTCCCCTTTTACATCCCCCTCTATCCCGCCTGAAACATCTAAATCCTGGAACGTTTAGCTGCCAATCCTGCCCTTCCCTCAACCAGGTCTCTGTAATGGCAACAACATCATAGTTCCAAGTAGTAATCCAAGCTCTAAGTTCATCTGCCTTACCCGTAATGCTCCTTGCATTAAAACATATGCACTTCAGGCCACCAGACCCGCTGTGTTCAGCAACTTCTCCCCGTCTGCGCTGCCTCAGAGCCACACTGTCCCTATTCCCTAGTTCTCCCTCAATGCTCTCACCTTCTGACCTATTGCTCCCGTGCCCACCCCCCTGCCATACTAGTTTAAACCCTCCCGTGTGACACTAGCAAACCTCGCGGCTAGGATATTTATGCCTCTCCGGTTTAGATGCAACCCGTCCATCTTATACAGGTCACACCTGCCCCGGAAGAGCTCCCAGTGGTCCAGATAACAGAAACCCTCCCTCCTACACCAGCTGTTTAGCCACGTGTTTGTCTGCTCTATCTTCCTATTTCTAGCCTCACTGGCACGTGGCACAGGGAGTAATCCCGAGATTACAACCCTCGAGGTCCTGTCTTTTAACTTTCTGCCTAGCTCCCTGAACTCCTGCTGCAGGACCTCATGCCCCTTCCTGCCTATGTCGTTAGTACCAATATGTACAACGACCTCTGCCTGTTTGCCCTCCCCCTTCAGGATTCCCTCTACCCGTTCGGAGACATCCTGGACCCTGGCACCAGGGAGGCAACATACCATCCTGGAGTCTCTTTCACGTCCACAGAAGCGCCTATCTGTGCCCCTGACTATAGAGTCCCCTATAACTATTGCTCTTCTGCGCTTTGACCCTCCCTTCTGAACATCAGAGCCAGCCGTGGTGCCACTGCTCTGGCTGCTGCTGTTTTCCCCTGATAGGCTGTCCCCCCCGACAGTATCCAAAGGGGTATATCTGTTCGAGAGGGGGACAACCACAGGGGATTCCTGCACTGACTGCCTGCCCTTTCTGGTGGTCACCCATTTCTCTGCCTGCACCTTGGGTGTGACCACACTTACATAACTGCGATCTATGACGCTTTCCGCCACCTGCATGCTCCTAAGTGCATCCAATTGCTGCTCCAACCGAACCATGCGGTCTGTGAGGAGCTGCAGTTGGGTGCACTTTCTGCAGATGAAGCCATCCGGGACGCTGGAAGCCTCCCGGACCTGCCACATCTCACAGTCAGAGCACAGCACCCCTCTAACTGACATTGCGTCAATTAATTAAAATTAAAATTTGTCTTTTTTTTTTTATAAATACTTTTCTTAAATTTCAAAGTTACTGTCAACTATCTGTTTCCTAGCACTAGATTTCTAATAGAAATGCGATAGCCAACTATAATATTCTCCGATCTCTGGCTTAGATATCCTCTAAATTATAATTAAGTTATTATGTTTAATTAGTTCCCAAATACTCAAAAAAATTTAGGTTAGAATCCCAACCAGCCACTCAGGTCACAGCTTTTCTGTGATGTCACTTCAGTTTCCCCCCGACGCACACAATTTGAAAAACAGGTATAAAAGTAAAAATCACTTGCTTACCTTCTGAGATGTTCTCAGGTTCTCTCGCTGACAGAGACTGCTCCTCCACCTCCAATCCTTGACCTGCACAATGCTAATAATATAATAATATAATATGGCACTTACCTTACACCAATGGGTCTTATTATTAGGTTAGAGGAGGAGGGTGGGTGGGAGACACTACACGTGTAGTGTCTCGGGTTTCCTCTCCACCAGAATTTATTGGTTTGGGGGGGGGGGGGGGGCTTGCCAGAGGTCGAACTTCCGGTTCCCGCCGAAATCCAAAGGGCTGCTCCTGTAAAGGTAAGTGCTTTTAAACTAACTACTCACCTCCCAGAAGGCCCCTGCGCACCGCTGCCGCCGAAATCCAAAGGGCTGCTCCTGTAAAGGTAAGTGCTTTTAAACTAACTACTCACCTCCCAGAAGGCCCCTGCGCACCGCTGCCGCCGAAATCCAAAGGGCTGCTCCTGTAAAGGTAAGTGCTTTTAAATTCACTACTCACCTCCAAGAAGGCCCCTGCGCACCGCTGCCGCCGAAATCCAAAGGGCTGCTCCTGTAAAGGTAAGTGCTTTTAAACTAACTACTCACCTCCCAGAAGGCCCCTGCGCACCGCTGCCGCCGAAATCCAAAGGGCTGCTCCTGTAAAGGTAAGTGCTTTTAAACTAACTACTCACCTCCCAGAAGGCCCCTGCGCACCGCTGCCGCCGAAATCCAAAGGGCTGCTCCTGTAAAGGTAAGTGCTTTTAAATTCACTACTCACCTCCAAGAAGGCCCCTGCGCACCGCTGCCGCCGAAATCCAAAGGGGATTATGGGAAGGATGTGGAAGCATTGGAAAGGGTGCAAAGGAGATTTACCAGAATGTTGCCTGGTATGTAGGGAAGATCTTATGAGGAAAGGCTGAGGGACTTGAGGTTGTTTTCGTTAGAGAGAAGGTTAAGCGGTGACTTAATTGGGGCATACAAGATAATCAGAGAATTGGATAGGGTGGACAGTGAGAGCCTTTTTCCTCGGATGGTGATGTCTAGCACGAAGGGACATAGCTTTAAATTGAGGGGAGATAGATATAGGACAGATGTCAGAGGTAGGTTCTTTACTCAGAGAGTAGTAAGGGTGTGGAATGCCCTGCCTGCAACAGTAGGGGACTCGCCAACACTAAGGGCATTCAAACGGTCATTGGATAGACATATGGACGATAAGGGAATAGTGTAGATGGGCTTTAGAGTGGTTTCACAGGTCGGTGCAACATCGAGGGCCGAAGGGCCTGTACTGCGCTGTGATGTTCTATGTTCTATGTAGGGCTTTGGTTTTTCTTCGTTCTTTGAGCATACACTCTGGGTGGGGTAGGGGGTTACCTTTGTTAGCTGTAAAGTTTCAGCTAGTGAGGGAGCGAGGTGGGGGCAGGGGCTGCGGCTTGTTGGGGCTGGTTTAGCCCACTGGGCTAAATCGCTGGCTTTGAATGCAGACCAAGGCAGGCCAGCAGCACGATTCGATTCCCGTACCAGCCTCCCCGAACAGGCGCCGGAATGTGGCGACTAGGGGCTTTTCACAGTAACTCCATTGAAGCCTACTCGTGACAATAAGCGATTTTCATTTTTCATCTGGCTTGGGGCAAGGTTTAATGAGCCTAGTTTATTTGTTCGGTGGGGATGGGCGGAGGGATTATGGGCTTTTCTTTGTCTCCTCTTGGGGGCGGGGTTGGAGGCCGTCTTGGGTGGGCCCGGGCTTACCAGAGGTAGCGACCTTCATCTTCTTTCTTTAGGAATTGGTGACCGTCAGTGGGCCGAGGGGACTGGGGGGGGGGGGGGGCTTATGGTTTTTTTTTCTCCCAAGGGTAGGGGTCTGTAAATGGTATTTTGTTTTGCATGCATTGGCTTGTCTGGTGTTTTATAAAATTTAAATTAAATATATATTTTTAAAAATTAGTAAAGCTGGTTTATTTCTGTCGGCCGGTACAGACATGATGGGCTGAATGGCTTCCTTCTGCACGGTAACTTTTCTATGGTTCTAAGAGAGCACAGATTTAAAGTAATTAATTGTTTTTTTTATTATTAAGGGACAATTTAGCGTGGCCAATCCACTTGCCCTGCACATCTTTTTGGGTTTGTGGGGGTGAGACCCACGCAGACACGGGGAGAATGAGCAAACTCCACACGGGCGCTGACCCGGGGCCGGGATCGAACCCGGGACCTCAGCGGCGCGAGGCAGCAGCGCTAACCACCGCGGCATCGTGCTGCGCCTATATTTAACGTAAATAGTTGAAGTAATAGTGAGGCGAGGGAAAAAAAACCTTCCTTCATGCAGCAAGTGGTTAGCATCTGGAATGAGAGCAAGTCGGAGGCAGGTTTCAATCAGCGCACTCAAAAAGGGAAGTAGGCTTATTTGAAAATAATGTCCATGCTGTCGGGAAGGAGAGAGAATGGAACTAGATGAGTTGCTGAGTCAGAGAACCTGTGCAGACAGGAGTGGGCCAAATGGCTACCTTCTGCACCCTAACAATTCTGTGGAAGTAAAAACACCTTCCCGCACAAAGAAGCTCCCACAGGGGAGGAGAGGTACCACAGAGAGCTTCTGGTGAATCTGTAGGTGGTACATTTCTAATTGCAGCCTGGGGAGAGAAGGACAGCGAGAGGCCGATGGGCCAAATGACCGATCCTGCACCGTAGGAATTTTACCCCAGGACACCTCAGCCCTCCATTCCGCAGATTCTCAAGTAGACAAAGATAAAATCATTTAAAAATAAAATGTTTTATTAAATGCCCTTGATCCTTCAATTAACAGCACCCGAAGGCTGGAGTCCTCAACATCGAGCTCGGCTTAAAAGGTCAGAGAGCCCAGCAGAGCCACAGTTACATAAAGGCTGTGAACGTCCCCAACCATTACGCCATCACCCAGCAGCAGCCATTCATAACAAAGAGAACCATCTTAATTAATACTGTGGCAGGCGGACATTGTCGCCTTTCTCTCGCCTCCGCCCCCCCTTCCCCAGCCCCTGCAGAGAGTCAATAAGAGAATTTAAAAGCGAAAAGGCAGTGGAGTCACTGAGAGGAGTAAACACTGGGAGAACACAGTTTCAAACTTTCCCCGTATTCTTTTTAACTTCCAATTTCATTCGTTCCAAAGTAACTTCAACAGGAGAGGGGAGGGGGAATAAATTAGCCTCCAGCTCGGAAATATTTGGAGAGACGGTAAAGTTTAAAACGCACAAATACAAAGCAACAAACATAACTTTCCACCAATGGGCCTCAGATGAGAGCAATGCCTGGAACTTTTGTTTGCAAAGTTTGGGAGGGGGCGGGGTTGCTGGCATGAAGACTTTTTTTTTTAATCCCAAGGAGTGTTCGGGAGAGCTGGAGGGGTGGGGGCACAGCTCTTATGTTGACAAGTGTGTTAAAACAGGAGGATTTATAAAATCCTATCATTGGTACATTCCAATACTGAAATCTCAGGTGGATGAGGCAGCGCAAGGAGTGATGTGGCAGGGTTCCCCCCTCTTCCCCCCCCCCCCCCATTACCCACCCCCCCAATTCCCACTGTTCCCCCCCCCCCATTCCTTCAAGCGTTCATAATTTTCCACCGGTCGCTGTCGATACTGTTGATACTTCCAACCGTTAGGTCGTCCAGGTAAGAGGCCGAGCCGTCAATCTGTGTGTTGGAGTAGGAGCCAGGCTCCAGCCCCTCCTTCTTTGCAACAGAGTGGGTCTGGGGCAGATGCACATCTATGTCGTCCGGCTCGTCGATCTGCGACTTGTAGGAGAAGAGTATCTTGGGCTCGGACCTGCAGGGGTGAACAAGACATCTTAACTGCCAAACGAATTGGCTGCCGCGTTTCCCTACATTACAGCAGTCACCATTACCTTGTTCACTGGCCCCGAAACGAAGGCTTTTGGGTTAGAGGTGCAAGACCTCCGACTCAACCTCTCCTGTTCTTGGGGGAAGCTCTCTCTCTCAGGCCCTCCCTCAACTATGGTTCAATGGGTAGCACATTCCCACCTCATGGGTCAGAGGGTCATGGGTTCAATCTTCGCTAAGAGTCAAACAGATTTGGGCCCGTGCGGTCAGTGCAATACTGAGGGAATGCTGCACAGTTGCAGCTGCCGATGTAAAAGATGCACTACAATTTGCCAAGGCTCCTTTGAAAGCACCTAATAAACCCGCAACCACTCCCACTTAGAAGGGAAAGGGCAGTAGAGACATGGGAACACCACCACCTCAATTTCCCTTCCTTGTCACACATCATCCTAGCATGCTATAACGGGCTCGCCCACCCCTGGCAGTGGAGTTCCTGATGCGGCGGAGAATCCAGGGTGGGGGAAAAAAAACAGGATCATAGCCGGGCGCAGATCAGTTTGTGATGCTCCGGTCCCCCACTGGTGGCGGCATCGAGGTTCGTCCCCAGTGTTAGCGGGAGGATGGGAATAGGTCAAATGGACCCATTTCCATCCTATTAATGGGCACCTGATTCTTCACATCTCCATGGGCTGGGATTCACGCGGGCATGGATTGGTACAACTATTTCCCAGCCTGGCCCTGATGCGGCGGGCCAAGGGGATAGGTTTTTAAAGTAGGTTCTCCCCCAAGTCCATCAGAGGGCTCCCTTGCCCCACTGCAAATCCTAGGAGTTGAGTCCTTTCACTTCGTCTTTTTTTGCAAGCAGAAAGCACTTAACTGCTTTTGATGTGGTCATGAGCTGTAAATCATAACTAGATGTTTGTAGATGTTTATAAACATTGTGGTTAGTTTCACAGTAGGATACTCGAGATCTATTTAAGCGTGAAGAGAAATGAAACTAAACAATCCAGACATCTGGCTGTCTGGAAGCGGTCAGCCTAATAAAAGCTTTTTCTCTTTGAAGTGCATAGAAATCTTGCGGATCAAAGGATTGTTCTTTAGCTTCCAGGCAGGGGGGTCTCTGGTAAGGGGGTGGGGGCCCGACCTGCGATGACCAAGCCGCCAGACCTCACTATCGGGCTGCCTGCACAAAATAGGTCAATCTCTCATTACCATTTTTCATAGAAGTTACAGTGCAGAAGGAGGCCATTCGTCCCATCGAGTCTGCACCAGCTCTTTGAAAGAGCACCCTACTCAAGCCCACACCTCCACCCTATCCCCATAACCCCACCCAGCACCAAGAGCAATTTTGGACACTAAGGGCAATTTAGCATGGCCAATCCACCTAACCTTCACATCTTTGGACTGTGGGAGGAAACCGGAGCACCCGGAGGAAACCCACGCACATACTGGGAGAACGTGCAGACTCCGCACAGACAGTGGCCCAAGTTGGGAATCGAACCTGGGACCCTGGAGCTGTGAAGCAATTGTGCGAACCACTCTGCTACCGTGCTGCATTTATGGGATTGTGCCATGTGCAAATGGACTGTCCCGCTTCCTATATTAACAAGAAGTACTTCATTGATTGTAAAATGTTTTAGGTTGTCCGGGGGTTGTGCAAGGTGTTACAGAAATGCAAATCCCTAACTATTTTCCCTCTTTCCATTGGCTGACACACGGCAGCGAAACCACAGATAAAAGCATTTTTTACTAAGAAATTAAATGGTGCCAACGGAGATAAACGCACAAATACTGGTAGCTTACCCAAAGAAACCCTTCAGGAATGTAACATACATCAGCGGGGCAAACAGACTGAAATAAAGGAACGTGGTGACATCCACACAGCTGAAAGAGGAGAGAAGGGGCAAAGCGTGTTACAAAAGTTACAGCCAAGAGTAAATTAATGCAGAGTTACCGCACATCAAGTGGAGAAGTTACATTAAACGTGTATCGAGCCTGGGTCAGAGTCTACCTGGAGGGCTGGGCATCATTCCGTCTCCGTATTAGAAAATATGGGGAAACTATAAAGAAAAAGATCATCGAAGATGATGCCGGAACTGAGAGGTTTCGGCCGTCAGGAAATACGGAACAGATTTCTCCAGAAACGGGAAGGCAGCAAGATGTGCTGATAAAGTCTTTAATCTTCAAATTCGAAGACAACGTTTCACGGCTGGAATACTGTGCACTGGGGTTGGCCTCCTTATTTGAAAAAAATGTAATAATAATCGCTTGTCACGAGTAGGCTTTAATGAAGTTACTGTGAAAAGCCCCTAGTCGCCACATTCCGGCGCCTGTTCGGGGAGGCCGGCATGGGAATTGAACCCGCGCTGCTGGCATTGTATTACAAGCCAGCTATTTAGCACACTGTGCTAAACCAGCCCCTCTATATAATTGTGTTAGAAGCAGTTTCAAGAGGGTTCCCCCGGATCGATACCTTCCTGCGATGAAGGGTTTATCTTACAGAGAGAGGTTGAACCAGTTGGGGGCATGTACCTATTGGAGTTTCGAAGAAGAATGAGGTGACCTTAATGAAACAGGTAGGATTCTGAGGGGACTGGATAGGGTGGATACCCAGAGGATGGTTCCATTGTGGAGGAGACGAGACACAATTTAAGAATGAGAGGCCTCCTTTTCGTGAGGGAGACGTGGAGAAAGTCTCTCTCCTAAGGTCATTCGTCTGTGGAATTCCCTTTCCCAGAAAGCAGTGGGGACTGGCTCATTGAGTTTAATCAAGGCCGGCTTAGATTTTTGGCAGACAAGAGAGTAGGGGGCTATGGGGGTCAGTCAGTAAAAGTGGAATCGAGACCACACAACCAGACTGTTGTGTTATGTGATTTGGAATAACACAAGCTGCCACTTGATGCAGTTTTGAGCAAAAGATGCTCTAGACTTTGAAGCGAGTTCAATGTGTTTTATTGAACTATTAGCACAGTTCTCAACGAGTTCGACTCTCTGCTAATCTAAATGTAGTAACTCAGTCTAACTGAACCAGCCTTGCTCTCAGCCACGTGTTGGGGTGTGATGCTGAGGATACACCCTGTCTCACTCTGTAGATGTTGGTCTGTGGAAAGAGGCGGGGTGTGAGTGCCTCATCCCTTTTATAGTGAGATACCACCCCTGAGTGTCCTGACTGCTCATTGGTCATGTCCTATTTTATGTGTTCATTAGCTGCATGTTTGCATATCAGGACACAGACCAGCAATGATCTGATGGAGGGCTGAATGGCCTACTCCTTGTCCCATGTTCCCACTTGTGGGGAGGTTAGAACTAGTAACTCTAAATATCAAATAATCACCGATAATTAAGAGAGAAATTCCTTCTGCCCAGAGTGTTGAGAATATGCAACTCACAACATGAATTCAAAATATTTCTCCTTCCTTTCAATTTGGACACGTCCCCCAAATCCTGCACCTTCACCACTCTTTTCACCAATACCCCTCGGAAATGCTTTCAGTGTTATGCAATCCTGTATGAGCTTCAATGGATATGCTCGGTATACATATCATGATACAGAATTGAAGCTTTAATTTTTTGGGGGGAGGGGGGGGAGGGGGGGGGGGGTAATGCTAAGGCATTACATTTTTTAAATATAAATTTAGAGTACCCAATTATTTTTTTCTAAGGGGCAATTTAGCGTGGCCAATCCACCTAACCTGCACATCTTTGGGTTGTGGGGGCGAAACCCACGCAAACATGGGGAGAATGTGCAAACTCCACACGGACAGTGACCCAGAGCTGGGATCGAACCTGGGACCTCGGTGCCGTGAGGCAGCAGTGCTAACCACTGCACCACCGTGCTGCCCTAAACTATTAATACTATTAGAAGCCTCAATGCTGAGCTTCATTGCTGGCATTTCATCTCAAGTCAGAAGCCCACGGGGTCAACCCCCATTACTGGATTTAGCCTGAACAGGAACACTTTTTAAAAAATATATATTTTATTCAAAATTTTTGGCCAACTATGACAGTACATTGTGTATCCTTTACACAGTAATATAACAATATAAATAACAATGGCCAGTTTTAAGCAAGAAATAAATAATATATAAACAACATCGAAATTAAAAAACAAAACTAAATGGCAACTGCCTTGTCCCAAATAAATACTCTCCAAAAATACAATTTAGCAGTCCAATATACAATTACCTATAACAACAACCTATACATATTATACATATACACTAACATCCCTGAGAGTCCTTCTGGTTCCTCCCCCCCCCCCCCCCCCCCCGGGTTGCTGCTGCTGTCTTCTTCTTTTCCATTCGCTCTATCTTTCTGTGAGGTATTCGACGAACGGTTGCCACCGCCTGGTGAACCCTTGAGCCGATCCCCTTAGGACGAACTTAATCCGTTCCAACTTTATAAACCCTGCCATGTCATTTGTCCAGGTCACCACACCCGGGGGCTTGGCTTCCTTCCACATCAACAGTATCCTGCGCCGGGCTACAAGGGACGCAAAGGCCAAAACATCAGCCTCTTTCGCCTCCTGCACTCCCGGCTCCTCTGCAACCCCGAATATAGCCAACCCCAAGCTTGGTTCGACCTGGACCCCCACCACCTTCGAAAGCACGTTCGTCACCCCCACCCAAAACCCCTGTAGTGCCGGACATGACCAGAACATGTGGGTGTGATTCGCTGGGCTTCTCGAGCATCTCGCACACCTATCCTCTACCCCAAAAAATTTACTGAGCCGTGCTCCAGTCATATGCGCCCTGTGTAACACCTTAAATTGTATCAGGCTTAGCCTGGCACACGAGGACGATGAGTTTACCCTACTTAGGGCATCAGCCCACAGCCCCTCCTCAATCTCCTCCCCCAGCTCCTCTTCCCATTTCCCTTTCAGCTCATCTACCATAATCTCCCCCTCGTCCCTCATTTCCCTATATATGTCTGATACCTTACCGTCCCCCACCCATGTCTTTGAGATCACTCTGTCCTGCACCTCCTGCGTCGCGAGCTGCGGGAATTCCCTCACCTGTTGCCTCGCAAAAGCCCTCAGTTGCATATACCGGAATGCATTCCCTTGGGGCAACCCATTTTTTCGGTCAGCGCTCCCAGACTTGCAAACATCCCATCTACAAACAGATCTCTCAATTGTGTTACTCCTGCTCTTTGCCATGTTCCAAATCCCCCAGCCATTCTCCCCGGAGCAAACCTATGGTTATTTCTTATCGGGGACCACACCGAGGCTCCCGTCTTACCCCTATGCCGTCTCCACTGCCCCCAGATTTTCAGAGTAACCACCACCACCGGGCTTGTGGTGTATTTCTTCGGTGAGAACGGCAACGGCGCCGTCACCATAGCTTGTAGGCAAGTCCCCTTACAGGACGCCCTCTCCAATCTCTTCCACGCCGCTCCCTCCTCTTCTCCCATCCACTTACATACCATTGAGATATTGGCGGCCCAGTAGTACTCACTTAGGCTTGGTAGTGCCAGCCCCCCCCACTATCCCTACAACGCTGCAAAAATCCCCTCCTCACTCTCGGGGTCTTCCCGGCCCACACAAAACTCATGATATTCTTCTCAATTCTTTTGAAAAAAGCCTTCGTGATCACCACCGGGAGGCACTGAAACACAAAAAGGAATCTCGGGAGGACCACCATTTTAACCGCCTGCACCCTCCCTGCCAGTGACAGCGATACCATGTCCCATCTCTTGAAGTCCTCCTCCATCTGTTCCACCAACCGCGTTAATTTAACCTATGCAATGTACCCCAATTCTTGGCTATCTGGATCCCCAAGTAGCAAAAGTCCCTCGTTACCTTCCTCAGCGGTAAGTCCTCTATTTCTCTGCTCTGCCCCCCTGAGTGCACCACAAACAACTCACTTTTCCCCATGTTCAGTTTATATCCTGAAAATTCTCCAAACTCCCCAAGTATCCGCATTATCTCTGGCATCCCCTCCGCCGGGTCCGCCACATACAACAACAAATCGTCCGCATACAGAGATACCCGGTGTTCTTCTCCTCCCCTGAGTACTCCCCTCCACTTCCTGGAACCCCTCAGTGCTATTGCCAGGGGCTCAATCGCCAGTGCAAACAATAATGGGGACAGAGGACATCCCTGCCTCGTCCCTCTATGGAGCCGAAAATATGCAGACCCCCGTCCATTCGTGACCACGCTCGCCATCGGGGCCCGAAACAGCAGCTGTACCCATCTAATATACTCATCTCCAAAGACAAATCTCCTCAACACCTCCCACAAATAATCCCACTCCACTCTATCAAATGCTTTCTCGGCATCCATCGCCACCACTATCTCCGCTTCCCCCTCTGGTGGGGGCATCATCATTACCCCTAGCAGCCTCCGTATATTCGCATTCAGCTGTCTCCCCTTCACAAACCCAGTTTGGTCCTCATGGACCACCCCCGGGACACAATCCTCTATCCTCATTGCCATTACCTTGGCCAGAATCTTAGCGTCTACATTCAGGAGGGAGATAGGCCTATAGGACCCGCATTGCAGCGGGTCTTTTTCTTTCTTTAGGAGAAGCGATATTGTTGCCTCTGACATAGTCGGGGGCAGCTGTCCCCTTTCCCTCGCCTCATTAAAGGTTCTCATCAGTAGCGGGGCGAGCAAGTCCACGTATTTCCTGTAAAATTCAACTGGGATTCCATCCGGTCCCGGAGCCTTCCCCGCCTGCATGCTCCTAATTCCTTTCACTACTTCCTCCATTTCGATCTGTGCTCCCAGTCCCACCCTCTCCTGCTCCTCCACCTTAGGAAATTCCAGCTGGTCCAGAAAACACATCATTCTCTCCTTCCCATCCGGGGGCTGAGCTTCATATAATCTTTCATAGAATGCCTTGAACACACCATTCACTCTCTCCGCTCCCCGCTCCATCTCTCCCTCCTCATCCCTCACTCCCCCTATTTCCCTCGCTGCTCCCCTTTTCCTCAATTGGTGGGCCAGCAACCTGCTCGCCTTCTCCCCATATTCGTATTGTACACCCTGTGCCTTCCTCCACTGTGCCTCTGCAGTACCCGTAGTCAGCAAATCAAATTCTACGTGTAGCCTTTGCCTTTCCCTGTACAGTCCCTCCTCCGGTGCCTCCGCATATTGCCTGTCCAGCCTCAGAAGTTCTTGCAGCAACCGCTCCCGTTCCCTACTCTCCTGCTTTCCTTTATGTGCCCTGATTGATATCAGCTCCCCTCTAACCACTGCCTTCAGTGCCTCCCAGACCACTCCCACCTGGACCTCCCCATTATCATTGAGTTCCAAGTACTTTTCAATACACCCCCTCACTCTTAGACACACCCCCTCATCCGACATTAGTCCCATGTCCATTCTCCAGGGTGGACGCCGTTCTTTTTCCTCCCCTATCTCCAAGTCCACCCAATGTGGAGCGTGATCCGAAATAGCTATGGCCGTATACTCCGTCCCCCTCACCTTCGGGATCAGCGCCCTTCCCAAAACAAAAAAGTCTATTCGCGAATAAACTTTGTGGACATAGGAGAAAAACGAAAACTCCTTCCTCCTAGTTCTACTACATCGCCATGGGTCTACACCATCACGTATCTGCCCCCACTATGTGCCACTATGGTCTTTGCCTCAAACATTACCCGCTTCCCCACTAATATAGCCACCCCCGTTTTTCGCATCTAGCCCCGAATGAAACACCTGCCCCACCCATCCTTTGCGTAGTCTAACCTGGTCTATCAGTTTCAAATGCGTCTCCTGTAACATAACCACATCTGCCTTAAGTTTCTTTAGGTGTGCGAGTACCCGTGCCCTCTTTATCGGCCCGTTCAGCCCTCTCACATTCCACGTGATCAGCCGGGTTGGGGAGCTCTTTAGCCCCCCCCCTTGTCGATTAGCCATCCCCTTTTACCCAGCTCCTCACCCGGTTCCCACGCAGCTGTGTCCCCCCCCAGGCGGTGCCCCCCCGCCCACCCCACCCCACCCCATACCAGCTCCCCCTTCTCCCCAGCAGCAGCGACCCAGTAAATCCCCCCTCCCACCCCCCCCGCTAGATCCCCCACTAGCGTAGTTACACCCCCCATGTTGCTCCCAGAAGTCAGCAAACTCTGGCCGGCCTCGGCTTCCCCCCGTGACCTCGGCTCGCACCGTGCGACGCCCCCTCCTTCCCTATTCCCGCCATTATTATCATAGCGCGGGAACAAAGCCCGCGCTTCCCTTTTGGCCCCGCCCCCAATGGCCAACGCCCCCAACTCCTCCACCTCCCTTCCTCCCTCCCCCACAACCTGTGGAAGAGAGAAAGGTTACCGGGTCGCAGGATTAACAACATAAAAATCATCTCTCCCCCCCTTTTTCCCCCCCCCTCTTCGCGCCACCACTTTGTCTCGAACGTTCTTTTTTAATAACCCACTCATTCCAATTTCTCTTCAACAATAAATGTCCACGCCTCATCCGCCGTTTCAAAGTAGTGGTGCTTCCCTTGATATGTGACCCACAGTCTTGCCGGCTGCAGCATTCCAAATTTGATCTTTTTATGAAGCACTGCCTTGGCCCGATTAAAGCTCGCCCTCCTTCTCGCCACCTCCGCACTCCAGTCTTGATATACGCGGATCACCGCGTTCTCCCATCTACTGCTCCGAGTTTTCTTTGCCCATCTTAGGACCATCTCTCTGTCCTTAAAACGGAGGAATCTCACCACTATGGCTCGAGGAATTTCTCCAGCCTTCGGTCTTCGCGCCATAACTCGGTAGGCTCCCTCCACCTCCAGCGGACCCGTCGGGGCCTCCGATCCCATCAACGAGTGCAGCATCGTGCTCACATATGCCCCGACGTCCGCCCCTTCTGCACCTTCAGGAAGACCAAGAATCCTTAAATTCTTCCTCCTCGCATTATTCTCCAGCACCTCCAGCCTTTCCACACATCGTTTATGGTGTGCCTCGTGCATCTCCGTCTTCACCACCAGGCCCTGTATATCGTCCTCGTTCTCGGCAGCCTTTGCCTTCACGACCCGAAGCTCCCGCTCCTGGGTCTTTTGCTCATCTTTTAGCCCTTCAATCGCCTGTAATATCGGGGCCAACAGCTCCTTCTTCATCTCCTTTTTAAGCTCTTCCACGCAGCGTTTCAAAAACTCGTGTTGTTCAGGGCCCCATATTAAACTGCCACCTTCCGACGCCATCTTGGATTTTGCTTGCCTTCCTTGCCGCTGCTCTAAAGGATCCACTGCAATCCGGCCACTTTCCTCTCCTTTTTCCATCCGTATCCAGGGGGGATTCCCTTCTGGTTTACCGCACAGTGCTTTTAGCCGTTAAAATTGCCGTTGGGGCTCTTATTAAGAGCCCAAAAGTCCATTCCACCGGGAGCTGCCGAAACGTGCGACTTAGCTGGTCATCGCCGCACCCGGAAGTCCCTGAACAGGAACACTTGAGGGAGTTCTGTATTGTTCAAAGTGAGAGGTAAATCCCCTTTTGACCACCCTTCCCACAACCCTCAATTTCCTGAAATAAGAGCATAAGAAATAGGCCATTTACCCCCTTAAATCTGCTCCATCATTCAGTAAGATCATGGCTGATCTTCAATCTCAACTCCACTTTGCTGCCCTTTACCTGTACCCCTCGTTTCCCTCGGCATCCAAAATCTCACCAATTTCAGCCTCGAATATATTCAGTGACTGAGCGCCCACAACCCTCTGGGATAGATGGGACGCGGTGGGGCCTTTGCTCTCTGGAGTGCAGAAGGATGGGATCATCTCACTGAAGCATGCAAGGTCCTGAAGGGGATGAGCAGGCAAACGCAGAGGGTGTTTTCCCCTAGCTGGAGAATCTAGAACATGGGATACAGACTCAGGGTAAGGGATCAAAGGGATCGATCATTTAGGTCTAAGATTAACAGAGATTTCTTTACTCAAAGAGTTGTGAATCTTTGGAATTGTCTTCACTAGAGGGTTAGGGATGCTCCATCCACATGAATGAATATATTCAAGACCGAGATCGATAGATTTTGGAATTCTCAGGGACTGGAGGGATATGGTGTGGGCAGGAAAATATAGTTCTGGTAGAAGATGGTCATGTTGAATGCAGAACTGGTTCAAGGGGCCGAATGGTCCACTCTTGCTCCTATTCTACATCTTCATGTAGAAAATTCCAAAGATCCGCAACAATCTTGAGTAAAGCAATTTCTCATCTCGGTCTGAGCCCTTATTCGAGATTACGACTCGAGTTCACGAATTCCCAGCCATGGGAAACTGCCTATAATACATACAAGACGTTCTCCAATAGCTCCTGTACATAGCTCTCACCACCCCAGTCCCGTTGTAATATTAACGCACACCTACCATAATCCGGGGGCCTGTTTAGCTCAGTTGGCTGGACAGCTGGTTCACGATGCAGAGCGAGGCCTACAGCGCGGGTTCAATTCCCGCACCAGCTAAGGTTATTCATGAAGGTCCTACCTTCTTAACCTTGCCCCTCATCTGAGGTGTGGTGATCCTCAGGTTAAATCACCACCAGTCAGCTCTCCCCTTCAAAGGGGAAATCAGCCTACGGTCATCTGGGACTATGGCAACTTTACTTTACTTACCATAATCCCACAGTAACATTAGCGCACAGCAGTGCGCTGCCAATCCCTTGGATCAGGTTCAACAACGACAAGATCGCAGCATAGATGTAGAAGCTTTTCTTGGCTGCAAAGATTTGAAAAAGAAAACAAGTCAGGACAAAGCTGTGTTCCTTTCAGATAGAATTGCAAAAGGAAACTAAACGGTGAAGGTTCACTGGCCATTCACTTTGCGAAAACGTAGCCCCCGACTGTACTCAGGATCTGATTTGACCTGCAAGCTATGAATCTTAGAACATAGAACAGTACAGCACAGTACAGGCCCTTCAGCCCACGATGTTGCACCGAAACAAAAGCCATCTAACCTACACTATGCCATTATCATCCATATGTTTATCCAATAAACTTTTAAATGCCCTCAATGTTGGCGAGTTCACTACTGTAGCAGGTAGGGCATTCCACGGCCTCACTACTCTTTGCGTAAAGAACCTACCTCTAACCTCTGTCCTATATCTATTACCCCTCAGTTTAAAGTTATGTCCCCTCGTGCCAGCCATATCCATCCGCGGGTTGAACATAGAACAGTACAGCACAGTACAGGCCCTTCGGCCCACGATGTTGTGTCGACCATTTGTCCTAATCTAAGATCAACCTAACCTACATCCCTTCAATTTACTGCTGTCCATGTGCCTGTCCAAGAGTCGCTTAAATGTCCCTAATGACTCTGACTCCACCACCTCTGCTGGCAGTGCATTCCACACACCCACCACTCTGTGTAAAGAACCTACCTCTGACATCTGCCCTATACCTTCCTCCAATCACCTTAAGATTATGTCCGCTGATGACAGCCATTTCCGCCCTGGGGAAAAGTCTCTGGCTATCCACTCTATCCATGCCTCACATCACTTGTACACCTCTATTAAGTCACCTCTTTTCCTTATTTGCTCCAGTCAGAAAAGCCCTAGCTCCCTCAACCTTTCTTCATAAGACATGCCCTCCATTCCAAGCAGCATCCTGGTAAATCTCCTCTGCACCCTCTCCATTGCATCTACATCCTTCCTGTAATGAGGCGACCAGAACTGGACACAATATTCCAAGTGTGGTCGAACCAGGGTTTTATAAAGCTGCAGCAAAACCTCACAGCTCTCAAACTCAATCCCCCTGTTAATGTAAGCCAACACACCATACGCCTTCTTAACAACCCTATCAACCTGTGTGGCAATTTTGAAGGATCTACGTACATGGACCCCAAGATCCCCCTGTTCCTCCACATTTCCAAGAATCCTGCCTTTAACCCTGTATTCAGCATTCAAATTCGACCTTCCAAAATGAATCACTTCACATTTATCAAGGTTGAACTCCATCTGCCACTTCTCAGCCCAGCTCTGCATCCTGTCAAGGTCCTGTTGTAACCTGCAACAGCCCTCGACACTATCTACAACTCCACCAACCTTTGTGTCATCGGCAAACTTACTAACCCACCCTTCCACTTACTCATCCAAGTCATTTATAAAAACCACAAAGAGCAGAGGTCCCAGATCCCTGCGGGACACCACTGGTCACCGACCTCCAGGGGGAATACTTTCCATCCACTACCACTCGCTGTCTTCTTTCGGCCAGCCAGTTCGGTATCCAGACAGATAAATTTCCCTGTACCCCATGCCCTCTAACTTTCTGAATGAGCGTACCATATGGATATATTCTTGCAGATCACATCACAAGACACACTGGCTCCAACCACCCCTCGACGCCCAACTTAACTAAACAGCTTTTCTCAAAGAAATTAAACCCCTGGGGCAACACGGTGGCACAGTAGCCTTGCTGCTGCACAGTGCCGGGACCTCGGTTCAATTCTGGGCACGTTGTGTGTGGAGTTTGCACGTTCTCCTAGTGTCTGCATGGGTTTCCTCCGGGTGCTCTGGTTTCCTCCCACAGTCCAAAGATGTGCATGTTAGGTGGATTGGCCACGCTAAAATTGCTCCTTAGTGTCCAGGAATGTGCAGGTTAGGTTATGGGGTTACGGGGATAGGATGGGGTGGATGGACTTGTGTAGAGTGTTCTTTCAAAGGGTCGGTGTAGACTAGATTGTCCGAAAGGCTTCCTTCTGCACTGTAGGGATTCTATGATTCTACAAGAGTCGGACACTTTAGGAACTTTCAAGCGGTTATTGGATAGGCACATTACGCACACCAGAATGACAGGGAGTGGGATAGCTTGATCTTGGTTTCGGACAAAGCTCAGCACAACATCGAGGGCCGAAGGGCCTGTTCTGAGCTGTACTGTTCTATGTTCTAAGAGTTTATGACAACAATTTTAAATAACCATTTTTTTTTTCTAAATGCCCCCTTCTATTATTTCAGTATCTGTTGTATTTTTTTGCCCCATTCTGGATATGGAGACTGATCTTTAATTCCCGGAGACTCCAGAGCAAAACTGAAGGGTTGATTATTCCTTCCCGACACTGGGAGAGTGAAACAATAGCCGGCTTTACTTGTTCAGGCCTCAGCGCCTGATCTACAGCCAACAAGCATGGCCTGATGGGTCACTCACAGCTCTCACTCTTAATTTGAATGTTCAATCACCCCAGGAGTCCCATTAAGACTCTCCAGGGCAGAGGCATGAAGAAGATATGGTTTGATTTTGTGGGCCTTTTGGTACACCCCACCAAGCCCCAGGCCGCATACAAAAGCATAAATCTACTGTCTTGTTAACTTGTACAATTTAGCATCGAATCGCAAGCTGTTGAATGCTAAATCTGCAATGGGAATGCAAGCTCAACCCCATGGTAACAGACGCCGCAACTGCTTCTTAACGGCACTATTTCGAATGAGAGGGAGACAATTCTCCCAACATTTATCCAACACTCATTCTTCTTCTTCTCAGTCAATCCCTCGCTGGAGAGTATGATTCTCCACCTAGGAAACTCATCGTTACTGGTCATGCTTTCTGTGGGTCCCTGCGGGGCTAATGAGCCCAATCCTCAGGCCGCATCTTCGACCACACACTTGGCAGGTGTTTCCAGGAGGTAGCAATCGGCCCTTAAGACTCTAGATCGCTGGTATTTCTTTCTCAGTCTCCTTTTCCAGGCCTCCTCTTGCCGTCGGGTATCCTCATAGAATTGTGTTCCCTTCAATCAGGAGGTTCCTCCACGTCGGTGTCCTCTGAGCAAGGGGCTCTCTGGCGTTGACGTCCATGTTGCATTTATTGAGGTAAGCCTTCAGGGTGTCTATGAAGCGCGTCCTTTGTCCTCCTCTTGTTCGGAAGCCTTCCTTGAGCTGGGCAAAGATGATTTGCTTTGGCAGTCGGGACTCTGATCATCTGGTCAATTCATAACACGGTTACAACACAGGAGGAGCCCACTCAGGCCTACGTATCCATGCTGGCTCTCTGCAAGAGAAACTCAGCTGGGTCCTACTCCTCTCTGGCTTTCCCCATCGGTCCTGCCAACTGTCTCTCTTCAGGTGCGTATCCAGTTACCGCTGAGCCCAGTGCTGGCTCAGATGGTCCAGCTCAGAGAAAGGAGGGGATTTTACCAGCCCTATTGGAATTCGCTCCATGCGCAGGGATCCCCGTGGAGTCTGGGAATCAGCGCTAATTGAGGGCAATAGCTGCCCATAAATACCAGTTGGCAAAGCAGAAGAGAGCATTAAATGACTCACATGGCAGAGAGATTCTCTCCCGCAAAGGGGTTTTTGGGAGAACGACGATCATGGAGTAAACCTGGAGGAAAGATGGAACATCATGAGAAGGCTTTTAAATAAAACAGTAAAATGTACATTCGTGGAGCATATAATATATGTGCAAACGAGCATCAGATATCAGCGCTGTTCAACTGGAGACAACCACAGCCAATTCCATTTTCACCCAACATCCACGTACAATTACACATCAACAGAAATCTGGGGCAAATCGCCTGGGTGATGTTTCCTCCCTTTCCAACCCTTCACTGCCCAACCCCCAATCTCGATCCAGCGACCAGCTCTGGAGTCCGTGTAAATATTACGGGGACAGTAGCAAAATGGTGGCATTTGCAGACGGGTAATCCAGAGGCTCGGACTAATGTTTTGGAGACAGGGGATCAAAGCCCCATCACGGCAGAGGGTGGGAATTCGCATTCAATTCATTGATAAATCTGGGATTACAAAACTAGCCTCTGTAATAATAAACATGAAACTACTGGATTGCTGCAAAAACCTATCTGGTTTACCAATGGCCTTCAGGAGGGAAATCCTGCCACCCTTGCCTGTTCTGGCATAGATATGACAACAGACGGTGTGGGCCGCACGGTAGCACAGTGGCTTCACAGCGCCAGGGTCCAAAGTTCGATTCCCGCTTGGGTCACTGTCTGTGCGGAGTCTGCACGTTCTCCCCGTGTCTGTGTGGGTTTCCTCCGGGTGCTCCGGTTTCTTCCCACAGGTCCCAAAAGACGTGCTTGTTAGGTGATTTGGACAGTCTGAATTCTCCCTCTGTGTACCCGAACAGGTGCCGGAATGTGGCGACCCGGGGATTAATGCAAGCCTACTTGGGACAATAAAGATTATTATTAGACAGATAGCAATGGGGGTTGACTATTACAACAGCAAAATACTGTGGATGATGGAAATCTGAAACAAAAACAGAAAAAGCTGGATATAAACACAGCCGGTCTGGCTGCATCTGTGGAGGGAGAAACAAGAGTTAATGTTTCGAGTCCACGTTGTTATGGGCCAGGGTTTAGAGAACCCCAAAGTGTATCATGGAGTTCACCTGACCCACAACTTTTAATAGATTGTGGTATGGGGAGCACACGGGCCACTCTACAGGTGTGGTACAGCAGAAATGGAAAAGTATTTTTAAAGCAAAACAATGTTTATTCTATGAACTCAAGTTAACCTTTCTAAAACATACAGTGAACATCTTAGCAACAATTAATTCAAATACAACCTCCAAAGACTACAACACTAAGTAATCCTTTAAGCTTTCCTTTTACCATCCATACGACTTAAAACACCTTTTACCAGAAGCACATCAGGTTAAAGTCATTACTGTTATTAGTTTTAAATCACCAGGATCGATTTACAGTCTTTAGATTACAGAGGGAGATTCATACACCTTCTGGCTGTGACTGCAGCTATCCAGCTCTGAAAACGAAACTAAAACACACTCTGCAGCAAACAGCCTAAAACGAAAGTAAAAAGCTGACAGACAGCCCAGGTCCACCCACTCTCTGACATCACTGCAGTAATAAACACCCATTTCTTAAAGGTACTCTCACTACAGATACTTATATACAAACCCATTTCTTAAAGGTACTCTCACTACAGATGTTTATATACACACCCATTTATAAACACCCATTTCTTAAAGGTACTCTCACACGACAACTTGACCCTCCTACAGAAGTATGAAATGAAATGAAAATCACTTGTCACAAGTAGGCTTCAAATGAAGTTACTGTGAAAAGCCCCTAGTCGCCACATTCCAGCGCCTGTTCAGGGAAGCTGGTACGGGAATTGAACCGTGCTGCTGGCCTGCCTTGGTCTGCTTTAAAAGCCAGCTATTTAGCCCAGTGTGCTAAACCAGCCCATGGTTTACACATAAAGTGTACAGTTATGGTTGACTCTGCCCTCTGAAATGGCCACACAGTTAGTAGCAAACCATTACACTGAAGAGTACCGAGTGAACCAACACCACATGGACTGCAGTGGGTCAAGGAGGCGGGTTTGCCACCACTTACTGAAGGGTAATTAGGGATGGGCAGAAAATGCCGGTTCACCAGCAATCTTCGCATTCCTTGAGTGAATAATTTTTTAAAAACAGGTGAAGTGGGGATTGGGTTTGTTGGGTGTCACACTACCCCCAAATTCTATCAACCCTTTGTCCAGGCTCAAATAAGAATAACATTCATACAACAACCTGCAATTATGTAGTGCCTTTAACATAGTGAAGGTGCTTCACAGGGGTGTCATCAAACACACTGGAGGGTGTTCCACAGATGACCAAAAACTTGATCAAATATTTCAGAATCATCTTAAAAGAGCGGCATGGCGGCACAGTGGTTAGCACTGCTGCCTATGGCATTGAGGACCCGGGTTCGAGCCCGGCCCTGGGTCACCGTCCATGTGGAGTTTGCACATTCTCCCAGTGTCTGCATGGGTCTCACCCCTACAACCCAAAGATGTGCAGGTAGGTGGATTGGCCACGCTAAATTGCCTCTTAATTGAAAAAAATAATAATTGGGTACTCTTAAATTTATTTTAAAAAAAGACTCATCTTAAAGCACCAGAGGTAGAGAGTAAGAGAGGTTTAGGGAAGGAATTCCAGAGCTTAGGGTCAAGGTAGCTGAAGGCATGGCCTCTAATGGTTGAGTCCTTCAAAATCGGGGATGATCAAGAGACAAAGATTCAAGAGTTAGAAGGGGTTACAGAAATGGGGGAGGGTCAAGACCATTGAAAGATTTGAACACAGGGGTGGGAATTGTAAATTGGAGGTGTTGCTACTCGAGAATCAATGTAGTCAGCAAGTGATGGGTGATATAGGCGACATCAAGCCCCGACTTTACTTCAGCTTTCCGCGAACTCCAGTGCTTTCTGCGCTCTTAAACCTCAGCCCTTTCGCAGGGGAGAAGCAAAGACTGGGAGGTTAGCAACAGAGGACAGCAGATGAGCAATGTATCAACACTCAAAACAAATCTCCCAGTCACAGGTGCAAGGCAGCTCCGCAGCAGCCAACTTGGGGATTAATTGAAGCCTGCTTGCCAGACTCGCAATTCAACCTGCTGTTCCTAGTGATGGGAGGAGGTTACAGAGATGGAGAGGGCATGTGGCCAGAGAAGGATTTCGAAATGAGGGAGATGAGAATTTTAAAGTGGAGGCAATGCAAGACCAGGGAGCCTAGGGGGTGATGGGTGAACAGGACATAGAGGCCATTCGGCCCTTCGAGCCCGCTCTGCCATTCATTATCATAGATGATCATCCAACTCAATAACCTAATCCCACTTTTCCCCCCATATCCTTTGATCCCCTTTGCCCCAAGTGCTATATCTAACTGCTTCTTGTAAACATACGTTTTGGACTCAACTACTTCCTGTGGTAACGAATTCCACAGCCGACCACTCTCTGGATAATGAAATTTCTCCTCATCTCCGTCCTAAATGGTCTACCCCCTGTCCTCAAGACTGTGACCCCTGGTTCTGGACACACCCACCATCGGGAACATCCTTCCTGCATCTACCCTGTCCAGTACTGTTAGAATTTTATAGGTTTCTAGGAGATCCCCCCCTTAATCTTCTGAACTCCAGCCAATACAATTCTAACCGATTCAATCTCTCCTTGTGAGTCAGTCCTGCCATCCCAGGAATCAGTCTGGTAAACCTTCTCTGCACTCCCTCTATAGCTAGAACATCCTTCCTCACATAAGGAGACCTAAACCGCACACAATATTCCAGGTATGGCCTCACCAAGGCCCTGTATAATTGCAGCAAGACATCCCTGCTCCTGTACACAAATCCTCTCAGTATGACGGCCAGCATACTAGTTGCCTTCTTTACCGCCTGCTGCACCTTCATGCCTACTTTCAGTGACTGGTGTATAATGACACCCAGGTCTCGTTGTACGTTCCCCTCTCCTAATAGTCTGAAATAATAGTCTGCCTTCTTGTTTTGACTACCAAAGTGAATAACCTCGCATTTGTCCAAATTATACGGCATCGGCCATTCATTTGCCCACTCGCTCCAATTGTCCAAATCGCACTGAAGGATCTCTGCATCCTCCTCACAGCTCACCCTCCCACCCAACTTGTGTTATCTGCAAATTTGGAGATATGACATTTTGTTCCCTCATCTAAAATCATTTATATATATATATATATATATTATGAATAGCTGGGGCCCTAGCATCGATCCCTACGGTACCCCACTAGTCACTGCCTGCCAATTTGAAAAAGATCCATTAATTCCTACTCTTTGTTTCCTGACTGCCAGCCAGTTTTCTATCCATCTCAAAACTACTCCCAATCCCATGCTCTTTAATTTTACACGCTAATCTCTTATGCGGGACTATGTCAAAAGCCTTCTGAAAGTCCAATTAAACCACATCCACTGTCTCCCCTTCATCAATTCTACGAGTTACATCCTCAAAGAGTTCCAGTAGATAATTTCCCCTTCATAAATCCAAGCTGACTGTCCGATCCTGCCACTGTTTTCGAAGTGCTCTGCTATAAAATCTTTCACCTGAGGAAGGAGCAGTGCTCCGAAAGCTAGTTATTTTGAAACAAACCTGTTGGACTTTAACCTGGTGTTGTAAGACTTCTTACTGTGCCCACCCTAGTCCAACGCCGGCATCTCCACTTCATAAAATCTTTGATAATGGATTCTAGAATTTTCCCCACTACTGACGTCAGGCTGACTGGTCTATAATTCCCTGCTTCCTCTCAACCTCTCTTTTTAAATAGTGGGGTTACATTGCCCACCCTATAATCTTCAGGAACTGTTCTGCAGTCTATAGAATCCTGGAAGATGATCACCAATGCATCCACTGACCTGGTGAGAGTTAAGATATAGGCAGCAAGCTTTGGTTGGCTGAAGTTTGGCTGTCGGAAATCTATCCACCCTTCCTAAGAAATTTTAAAGCTGCAACATAATGTTCGTTGGGACAATGAGAGTGCTGACGTAAGCTCGGGTGAGGAAGAGGGGGCAGGTAGGGTAGACAGGGTTCCTGCTTATAAACACTATCCAATCACCTTGCCATACTTGTGTAAATCACAAGCAATGAATAGGGTTGGGCTCCACGTGAATAACAAATGTACAAGATTTTCATAAAAAACAAAACACCACGGCGCCAAGGACCCAGGTTCGATCCCGACCCATTGTCGTGTGGAGTTTGCACATTCTCCCAGTGTCTACGTGGGTCTCACCCCCATAACGCAAAACATGTGCAGGGTAGGTGAATTGGCCACACTAAATTGCCCCTTAATTGGAAAAAAAATGGATTGGGTACTTTAAATAAAATTTAAAAATCAAACACAATCTTGAATAGACCTAGCCATACATCGGGTATCAATTCACTCGAGTCCTTTAGAAAGCTAATTCGCAGGATGTGGGCGTCACTGACCGGGTCAGAATTTATTGCCCGTCCCTAACCGTCCAGCAGAATGGGGTCATAGGCCACCTGCACGGTGAGCACAGTACGAAGTCTTACAACACCAGGTTAAAGTCCAACAGGTTTGTTTCGATGTCACTAGCTTTCGGAGCGCTGCTCCTTCCTCAGGTGAATGAAGAGGTCTGTTCCAGAAACACATATATAGACAAATTCAAAGATGCCAGACAATGCTTGGAATGCGAGCATTAGCAGGTGATTAAATCTTTACAGGTCCAGAGATGGGGTAACCCCAGGTTAAAGAGGTGTGAATTGTCTCAAGCCAGGACAGTTGGTAGGATTTCGCAGGCCAGATGGTGGGGGATGAATGTAATGTGACATGAATCCCAGGTCCCCGTTGAGGCCGCACTCATGTGTGCGGAACTTGGCTTTAAGTTTCTGCTCGGCGATTCTGCGTTGTCGCGGGTCCTGAAGGCCGCCTTGGAGAACGCTTACCTGGAGATCAGAGGCTGAATGCCCTTGACTGCTGAAGAATGCTCGCATTCCTAGCATTGTTTGGCATCTTTGAATTTGTCTATATATGTGTTTCTGGAACAGACCTCTTCATTCACCTGAGGAAGGAGCAGCGCTCCGAAAGCTAGTGTTTGAAACAAACCTGTTGGACTTTAACCTGGTGTTGTAAGACTTCGTACTGTGCTCACCCCAGTCCAACGCCGGCATCTCCACATCACACCTGCACGGTAGCACTGCTCTTTCGCAACTCCAGGGTCCCAGGTTCGATTTCCGGTTTGGGTCACTGTCTGTGCGGAGTCTGCACATTCTCCCAGTGTCTGCGTGGGTTTCCTCCAGGTGCTCAGGTTTCCTCCCACAAGTCCAGAAAGACGTGCTTGTCAGGTGAATTGGACATTCTGAATTCTCCCTCTGTGTACCCAAACAGGCACCGGAGTGTGGCGACGAGGGGATTTTCACAGTAACTTCATTGTTGTGTTAATGTAAGCCGACTCGTGACACTAATAAAGATCATTATTATTGAACTGCTCGAGTCTATATGGTGAAGGTGCTCCTACAATGGCATTAGGAAGAGAATTCCAGGATTATGATCCAGTGACACTGAAGGAATAAGGAGGCAATGAGGCTTCTGGAACTTTGCTTACTTGTCTTAGGGAATCAAGAGAATTTTCTAGCATTTACCCTGAATTAGCCCCTCGGTGAGGATAGGCCGGCTGCGGTCAATGATGCCAGTGAATGCATCATGAGCGAGTTCAGCAGGTCTGACAACTACTCACCCTTATTTCTGCACGTAACACCAAGTTCTTGAACTACAGTGAATGGCAGCCCTGGGGATGCTGCGACAGGTTGAATGGTGGCATTTGCACGGCAGGTCACGAGCTCGATGACAGTGGGCAACATGCCTTTTGGGTTTCTGCACAATAGGTTTCAGCAAACATGATATCACCGTGCATTTGAAAGCTATTGTAGGGCAAAGTGGGCAGCACGGTAGCATAGTGGTTAGCACAATTGCTTCACAGCTCCAGGGACCCAGGTTCGATTCCCGGTTTGGGTCTCTGTCTATGCGAAGTCTGCACGTTCTCCCAGTGTGTGCGTGGGTTTCCTCCGGGTGCTCCAGTTTCCTCCCACAGTCCAAAGATGTGCGGGTTAGGTGGATTGGCCATGCTAAAAATTGCCCTTAGTGTCCAAAACTGCCCTTAGTGTTGGGTGGGGTTACTGGGTTATGGGGATAGGGTGGGGGTATAGGCTTGGGTAGGGTGCTCTTTCCAAGAGCCGGTGCAGACTCGATGGGCCAAATGGCCTCCTTCTGCACTGTAAATTCTATGAAACCAAATTTATAAAAGAACTTACTGAAAATTGAGCAACAGCCAAGAGGAGTTTAAATTCATTAGATTTGAGTAACAGGGCACGATAGCAGGCAGCATTAAAAAGATCTTTAAACAAGACCCACGACCTCCACCAACTAGAAAGACAAGGGCAGCAAAGGTCCGAAGTTCCCCAAAAGCCTTCCCAACTTGGAACGATATCCCCGTGCCTTTCACTGTCGCTGGGTCGAAATCTTGGAACTCCCTCCCTAACAGCACGGTGGGTGTACCTACATGAACTGCACTGGTTCAAGGCGGCGGCTCACCACCATCTTCTCAAGGGGCAATTAGGGATGGGGCAACAAATGCTGGCCTAGCCAGCGACGCCCACACAATGTGAAGGAATTTATTTTTTAAAAAGAGGCCGAGTGCATTAGCTTTGTGTGATTTATGCAAACTGTGAATAGTTTGTCAAAATATATCTTGAAGCCAATTGGCTATTTTTTAAATTTCTGAAAAGGAAAAGCTGGAGGAGAGGAAGTGATGGGGGTCGTGGGGGGGGGGATTAATATTGCCCACATGGTTATGAAATTCAAACGGAGTCTTGTGGGATCTGCTTAATTAGTGGTCAAGCTGAGCCCCAGCGTATGGCAGGGGCTTTGCGATACACAAGCAAAGCATGTGGGCAAACCCAAGTGTGTTGGATAGAAAAATTACATTCTGAAAGTTATTACTGAACCTGCTTCCACTGCCCTCCCAGCAGGACATTCCAGATTGCAACAGCAACAAAAGAAATCTCCTCTAGTTCTTTTACCATTTACAGCAAATCTGTTCCTGTGGTTATCAACCCTCTCGACAGTGAAAACACTTCTGCCCTCTCTACTCAACTCAGTATTCTTCATGATCTTGAATGCCTCTATTAAATCTTCTCTGTTGTTAGGAAAACAACCTCCGCCTCTCTAGTTATCCCAGGTGACACCTCCTTGAAAAGGGGAGGGAAAAACAAGTCTAATCTCCCCTCTGGTTCAAAATCACAAGGGATCCAGACAGCAGACATAGTCAGAGAAGTATTTCAAATGATAGAATGATCAAAAACCATAGAATCCCTACAGTGCAGGATAGGCCAATCGAGTCTGCCATCGACCCTGAGGGAGCACCTTACCCAGGCCAACTCCCCCACCCTAACCCCATAATCCCACCCAACCTGTGGACACTAACCCCATAACCACACCCAACCTGTGGGCAGTATGGGGCAACTTACCATGGCCAATCCGCCTAACTTGCACATCTTTGGACTGTGGGGGTAAACCGGAGCACCCGGAGGAAACCCACGCGGAAACGGGGTGAACAGGGGGCAGCACGGTGGCGCAGTGGTTAGCATTGCTGCCTCACGGCGCCGAGGCCCCAGGTTCGATCCCGGCTCTGGGTCACTGTCCAAGTGGAGTTTGCACATTCTCCCCGTGTTTGCGTGGGTTTCGCCCCCACAACATAGATGTGCAGGGTGGGTGGATTGGCCACGCTCA